>NC_142182.1:35330000-35630000 GCF_026936395.1 Plectropomus leopardus
TGCATTACTTTTCGTAGGAATACGCATTAACTAAGCATGAGAACAGCCTAGGCTGGTAACAAAACCAAATCACAGCAAAATCTTCAAATTGGACATTCAAAGTTGTGCAAAAGAACATGAGTTGAGATTATTTTTACAATACTGTACCTGTTTTAAAATCCTGCTAAATACTGTTAAGTCATTTGTGCCTGTTGCCAAGTGAGCTATCCCTCTAATTATTATAACTTGCGCCTAATAAGTAATAACTTTGGCACTGGGTCAATCTTTCTTTTTAATCCATTTGTCTGTCGGGCTCACTTAATGTTTCAGGCCCACAGATTGGATTCTGAAGATAAAGTAAGCTGGTGCTACAAAGCAAAATAGAAGTCTCAGTTTCTAATATTTCAATAAATTATTCTCTCTGTCTGTTTTTTCTTTCTGGGGCTGATATTTCTGCTGTAAACCAACGTATCTCATGACTCATCTCCCTGTAGATGCAATCTTTCATTTCACAAGCAGCCTTCCTTCACGTCACTGGGTTTTCACTTGATACCTTTTGATTGCATAGTTTTCAAAATGTAAACAAGACATGATTTGTCAGTGGTAAGGGGATAAAGAAAGGACATACTGTCTCTGAATGTCCTTTTATAGGTGAATCCATTGACGGTAACAGAGTTATCAGAGTTTCTTAGCTCTCCATCCATACTCAGTCATCAGTGCTATTTGTCCAGCAACAATATAGAAAGGCAGAGTTATTTCCTCTCTGTAATACATCAAATAATATCAATAAATACCTAATTTTAGCCCCTTATCTGTATTCATGTGAGACTGTAGTCTCACTGGGAGGTGATGATATTGGCTGTGGCACAGCAGTATCTTTGCCTTTTTTGGTTTTGTTATCCTTGATTACTTCAGTGCCTTCATTTCTCTCCCAAAAAGGTATAACTACATCCCCCTGTGCAAAAATTACTGAGACATCCTGCTGTAACAGCCCATGCTGAGGCAGTTAGAGGAATTCTGGAAATGTAGGAATTCAGAAAGGCAATATTTCCCCCAAGTTTCATCACAGTATAATCAGTGGTGTCTGTGATATTGGGCCTCATGCAAGAAACGATATATGAACAAATTTTCTCTTATTTTCGCTCCTATCCAGGATTCGTTCTAATGGGATTCACTTGTGTTTTCTTATTTTTGCTCTTCTCTTAAGTAAGAGAAGGTTTTACGACTGGTCGAGATGACCAAAAGAAGAGAAAAACATTTTGTTTTAACGGACCACAAATCGTTGCTCAGGGCAAGGAAAAATAAGTTTTACATTCGAGGAGCATTTGAAAAAAGCATAATTATTATATAATCCCTTTTGTATCATTTAAGCACATTTAGATAATGTTTTAGAGTAATTCTAATGACTGGATTATTAAACTTTAGGGCCAAATAAATATTACTTTACTTGGTGCATTGAACCCAATTACTGTAAATTCCAACAGTGCTGGAATGTAACTAAGTCCATTTACTCAAGTACTGTACTTGAGTACAAATCCAAGGAACTTTTATGTTACTTGAATATTTTAATTTCATGTCACTTTCTAATTATACTCCACACTGCTTCAGAGGGAAATATTGTCTTTTTATTCCACTACTATTAAATAACTACTTTACAAATTAAGATTTTTGCGCACAAACGAAAAAATATGAAAATATAAAAGTGCCACTGAAACAATTAGTCAGTTAATTGGCAACAATTTATTTGATAGTATGTCATTTTCAAGGCAAAAACACATCATGGTTGCAACTTCTCATATACACTTTATGGATTGTCACAAGAGGACCTTGTTTACTGCAGTGCAAAGTTATCTCCCTGCAACAGGAAACACAACTTTTGGAATGCTTGGGGGAAATAAAAGCTGGTTGAAAATGACTTTCAACTTTAAAAATCCATAGTATTTGATGAAAATGTGTAAAACAACAAGCCAACCCAACAGGGAGATGAAACGTGAGACTGAAATAAATGGAAAAGGAAATCAGGTACTTGGCAGCATTTGTGCAACCCTCGTCATCGGCTCAAACGTTCTCAACCTCATGTAATCAAAATCCTTTGAAGCTCAGCAATCTGCAGTGATTCCAGAAGGGTCATGTTGTAGGTTAATGTGTTTCGGTAACATTGAACTCTGAGTGCCTCATGCTTTTCCTGTCGCTGTCCTCCTGTCACTTCATTGTGCACACAGCAGGAGATCTCAGTCAACAGCAGTAATGAACAGACTGGATGAACAGATCCATAATATGAGCGAGGCAGATTTTGTCAACCTATATTCCAAAAACTTTGGTGCAATCTAATTTCCAAAAAAAGAAATGTTTGCATTGTATGTCTGCAAACCATGACACAATATATTTGTACATTATTTTGTAGTGGATATGTTGAGACTTTACATTTCTAAACAACACTTAATGTGTTGTTAGGTTTAGGCACAAAAATCACTTTGAAAAATTTGTGTTTTGGCTTAAAAAAAAACATTTTTAAAGCCCTTGGAAAAACAGGAGGCGGTCAATGAAAAATAACCAGGTTTGGTGGCTTAAATATTACAAGGAAATGCTGCAATGTGAAGCTAAAAACACCAAACCTTGGTGCCCAAACGCTGCTGTCAAATGTTGTAATTTGTTGGCATAAAGCACCCAGGTTGTGTGGCTCACATAGGACTGGAAAAAACTGAAATCTGCCATTAAAACACCCAAGATCAGTGGCTTATATGCTGCTGGAAAATGCTGCATTGTGTTAAAAACACCAACACGTCCTCATCCCAACTTGTCACATGGTGTCACTCTGTCAGTGACCTTCTGCATCTACTCATGAAATTTTAGGTATCCTTCTGCTTTATGCTCTAGGATGCCATTATGGTGATGTCAACAAATGCACATGTTATGATGAAGCAGCGTCGTCTTTATTTTTACACAACATTTTGAACTGTCACAATGGTTAGGTTTGGGCAAAAGTGGCACATGGTATGGTGCAGAGAAAAAACGGAAAGCGAACTCCGGACCCGGCACGAAAGTCAGTTGTTAATGGGACCCATGCACCTCCCCCTTGCCCGCCCTATAAGCGCACTTGCACTCCTTATATTAAATGTTACAAGCAGCCTCAATACCTGATGCTGTCCCTCAGCGTTTCACGCGCATGTGACCAGTTTGTGACCAGGCTGTGTTTTCGGGTGTCCTTGCATGTTACATGTGGATCTGCAAGGGTCCATTGTTATCATAACAATGCCATCGGTTATATCCGTTTTCATCTGATGCCATCCAGCTATGTTCTGGTTGGAAGCGGAAGGTGGCTTTTGGCGTCATGCTCATACACCAAAAGCACTGACAGAGTAGAAGCATTTGACAAGTTCAGAGTGAGAACGGCCTTAAAAAACACCCAAGTTCTGTGACCCAAACACTTCTGTGAAAAGCTGTAATGTGCCGTTAAAAAACACCTTGGTTCAGTGGCTTGGTTTGTCTCTAGGAAATGATGCAACATGTTGGTAAAAAACATCCAGTTTAATTGCCACAAGAACTGTGTGAGTGTCTGTGAATGCTGTGAAGGCTCACCAAAAATCAACTGGTGTTGCTTGTTGGGATCGACAGTCGGACACGCCATTCCCCCTTTCTGATGACAAAGTCAGCCTATACAGCATATTATGTCACTCGAGAAACGTGAAAATGACACCGTATGAAACATATTCTTGGTTTGCAGAAACATACAATTTGAACATTTTCTTGGCTGGGATGTTGTATGAGGCAATTTTTACATGCTGCTTAAGATTTCTGAAATTATTTAATTTTAAAATTGATCATGCATCTAGTTTAACTCAACCCTTTTCTGTTTTATTGGCGTTTTGTGTTTCTGTTTTTATGTTTTTTAGTTAAACGCCCTGAATATAAAATGGGTTATACATTGGTGGAACGATGATTGACTGATATCCTGATGAATGCTAAATGGTGTATTGAATGAAAGATACAGGCTAACATTAGTGAGGCAGCAACTACTGAAATGTTCTAAATTACACAGACAGCATTCTGCGGATGTTGAGATGTATTGATGTATTGATGTATTGATGTATTGATGTATTGACGTATTGATGTAGGAGCTGAGGTTTATTTACCTCTTAGTGGAAAGGCTGATGTGGTGAACACAGTGGTGGAATTATCCAGCAATTTACTGAACATCACATCAGAAAGGGTAATTATCCAGTCCAGAGCAAAAAAGCACAATACTGAAACTGCACACCCTTCTCACTTAAAAGTCAAAACCACCTCAGAACATTTTATAAAGATATAAAGATATATAAAGATACTAAAAATGTTAACTGGACAGATTTAAAAATGCATTATCCCCTAAAACCCCTCACTTAATTTAACTGTACCTACATCAGGTATCAGTGCTTCCTCTATAAAATAAGAAATCTCACAGTAAAAACTATTTTTGGGCTTGGTAATGTTTGGCGGAGTCATCCTTTGATGTTTCTATGTCAAAGGTAAGCTATTAAAAAATGGAGCTCAACTTTTTCTTTTGAGCTAAGGTCATTAGAGTGAAGTCTGATGATGAAGTCTGGAGATATACTGTACATTTATCGTCCTGTTTTATATTGTCCAAGTAGAACGCAAAGTCTTGCCTGCTTATGGAGAATCAAGCTCATAACAAGAAGTTGTATTAAACACAAAAGTTATCTTATAATCAGCTGAGTCGTTGAAGAAAATGTAAGCACTTTACGTTTCCACAAACCACAAATATGTCACAATTTTTAGTTTCATATGTATTATATCAATGATTCTAAACAGACGTTTAAGTTGACTTTATCATCTGGAGGTGGAGGGGATGGTGTGTGGTGTGTGTCCTGTAGGCAAGATGTCTACCCAGCTGCAGACCACTGTTTGAGACCAACAGACAGCTAGCCTGGTTGTATTTTAGTGAGTCACTGCTGTGCTTTCATCAACTTTTTAATCACCAAACATGGATATTTTTGAACGACCCATCCCTGTTTTCCTCTGGGACCAATGCCACACTGCAAAAACTGCCGATCTAACCAAGTGTAATAATCTTATATTTAGATTTAAAAATCTAGTTAGTCTTGTTTTAAGTATAAATGGATTATCTAGTGCTGACTAGGAAAGATCATTTGACTTAATTCAAGTAAATATCATTTGCCTGGTTTTGTTAAGCATCTTTGTCTTTTTCTGAGTTATTTTTAACTAGATACAGGAGACAAGTCTGGAAACATCCACTTCAGGTCTATAGAAACCTTATTTTAAGCACTAGTATGTCCAACTAGGCTTAAATAAATTGCTTGAAATTAGTGTTTTTGATCTTATTTATCTTATTTCAAGATTTTATGGGCTATAATGAGAGTCACACAGTTTTACTGGTTTTAAGACATCTTAACAAGCAAAATATGCTTACTGCACTGGCAGCCAAATTTGCTTCTTTTAAGTGCAAGTATGCTTAAATCTAGGGTGTTTGGCCTTAAATTTGACAGGCCATTTTTGCAGTGCACGAAAAGCTTTGTTTTTTTTTTAAATGAGATAGTGAGCTTCTCCAGTTGTGATTGTGCCACTAAACATGATCTTTTCCTAAGCAAGTTAAGTGCTGAAACCTGACCACACGTTAACCACAGCCTTCTTAAAACATAAAGTTTATCATATCTGCTACATAAGAACATACAAATTTAACTAATCATATCATGGTTTGCAGAAATGTACAATGCCAACATCTTATTCAACAAAGACATGACGGGTGAAAATGTGTGTTTGTGTTTTGTTGTTGTTGTTGTTGTTGTTGTTGTTGTTGTTGTTGTTTTTATGCAGGCCAATTTTGAGATTTTGGGTTGTTTTGCGTTCAGCACATCTTCTTTCAGGCAAAATACACATTAAAATGTTTATTTTAATCAAGATTTATATCCTGTAAATTTATGAGAAAAGTGAGTATCTTTCTAGATAATGCCTGATTTGCATATTTACACATACAATTTCCAAAAACTTTGAATACAAAAATAATTGTGCTGATGTAAGTAATCAACAGGGGAACTTTCATGGTGAAATCTGTTAGTTTTAAAAAAATGTAACTTTTATCTGTTTATTTAAAAAAAAACCAAACAAAACATTTACATAAAATACATATCTTTACAGTTCCTCTTTTCTCGTTCCCTGAGCCAAAAATATTAACCTCAGTTGCAATTACATAGACTAAACTAAACTTTTTGGTTTTATTCCAATCTATATTCAGGTTTTACTGAGGGTCTTGTTTAAACATCATTCATAGCTTTATGTATGTAAAATTTTATTCCTAAAAACATGACAAAATATATATTACTATGGCTTTTTGTTTGCAGATTTATGGAGTGAAAAAATAGATATTCAAATCCCCCTCTGTAAAAAGCTTTGACTCTAATATGCCAATAAAAAGAAACATAATTTTGAACTTGGTTGATCCAGTGTTCATTTTTCTGTCCCGGAAATTCAAGCATATTAGCACATCTTTAATGAGATAATCCGTCATTGCAAAATAACCGTCTTTATGTAAGTAATGAACTAACATTAAAACCTTTCACAAGTATATCTATAAAAAAGTTTTACCATTTTTTACCTGAGATTACAAATCTTTTTAACTCCAGTGTCCTGGCTAAGACAGCAGCAGCAAAACAAAGAATTAAATACAAGAAAAAAAAGTCACACCTACGTCAATCAGTAAAGTTTAAGTTTAAAAAAACAGACTTCAAAATTATCAGCCCGAACTATCTCTAAGAGAGAGCTCTGACATCTGCCCCAGTCCCCTATGGACTCTGGTAATGTTTATCAGTGGTAGTTTTGAAGTGCAAAAATACTCCATCCACTGAAAAATTTGACTCTCCTCTTTACCCTAAGAGTCACTTAGAGGGAGAATTTCAGGTCAGATGAGTGTGAAATTGAAAGCTGCAACCCAATATTCTTCAGTATTTGGAGTTTCCTAATGCAGCTTCAGTTACAAATCCTCCCTATCTTGCTTTAAAGGTTTCTACAAATGTCTTCTCAAAAAAAAAGGATAAGTCTGTCTAACACTAAGGAAAAACTGCTATTATTTTGTGTTTTATCATTTCGTCCAAAAGTAGTTGCTTCTTGATGACATGGTCGGGGGCAGATGTGATACAGCTTAAGTTTGTGTTGGCATCCTTCACAACATTAAATTACATGACATTTTCAAAAATAGTAGTAGAAATGAAGTAAAAGTAAAATACAATAATAAAATGACTTCACCCTCAACTGTTGTATTTCAGACCAGCTGGGTTTTTCTTCCATTATAAATTTGTACACTTTTATTTACAGAAACATTTTATACTCAGGATGTACAATTAAGGCCACGTTTAGACAAAAACAGCCCTACTAAAACTGAAGTCTTTCTTTTACCTTTAAAAAAATCCACTTTCACATGATAACATTGTTAAAATGATCCTTGTGTAAAAGTATATGCAAAACAACAGAAAATGCTGAAGTATGCCTGTCAGGCCAGTAGTTAGCAGTGTAACTTTGTAACGACACCACCATAGAAGAACACTACATGCATGCATGAAGTGCAGCTATAATGTCACCATTCTCACAGGATCTGCGCATTGCCAGTTTACACTGCGACTGAAGGGGTGGCGTTTTTTTTTTTTTTAATTACACTCTGGAACCCGGTTTCAAAAGTTTGCATTTTCATGTGAACGAAAGGCCAAACCGCAACAAAAGTGTCACATTATAATGCAAGTGTTGCTGTGTAAATGGCCCCTAAATTGTGCATTCAATGTAACATTTGGTGCTGACTGCTGCTATCTGAAATATTTGAGTACTAACAAAAATAGTGCAAACAAACTGGTGAATATAACTCATAGCCATTGTATTAATAATGCTTGGATTTTCACTTAAAATATGCACAAACATTAGATTCGCTCAGTTTCCACAGCTTCTGTTTACTGACACATTGCAAAGCAGTCAGGCAAAACCTCACAGTGGAAAACAGCTGGTTAGCACATTCTTTCTTCTAGCTTAGCCAAAAAGTTTAAACCCAGAGCTTTTGCCAAAATGCTGTGGAGATGATGAGATGCTGTATCCACGTTGGAGTCAAAGAAAATGAATAGTATTAGATGTGGAGTTTGCTCTGAGATCAAGATTTCATTGTTGAAATACCCATTTTATAAGCTGGTGCTCTCCGTGTGCAGGGACTCAGAAAGAAATACTATTTGACATGAATTTGCTGTATGACTGATATACCACACAGGGGCACTTTTAAATTCAACACAGCTGACAGTCTTTTTCGCCTGATGATGCTCTGAGATTACTTTAATCGTGTATGCTGCTTGCTTTATGTGGAGCAAAAACTACGGGTGTCGCTGCCCCTGCTGTGCAAGGCCATTTTGTTATGCTCTCACCTGTTTTTGCACCACAACACTGATAAAAGTTTCTTTAAATAAGTGCAAAACCAAGTTGCCATAAAGAAGGCTTGTATTGCATGTTTCTGTAAACCAGTTTCATTTGCAGGTTAGAAGCTGTTTTTGGTGGCACTATATTCCAGCAGAAAATGCAGCAATGTTTCGGTAAAAAAAAAACCCTCTTTTCATATCCCGACAGAAAACACAGTGAAGTCTCTGCAGAAAACTTTTTGTGACACAATCGCAGCTGAAACCCCAAGTCCTGTAAAAAAAATAAATAAATAGATAAAAAGTTTTTTGTGGCATTATCTTGGCAAGAAATGCAACAATGTCAATGTAAAAAAACAAACAAACACTTTCCATGCCTCTATCCTGACAAAAAATGCATTGCTGTCTCTGTAAAAGAACCACTGTTTGTGACACAATCCTGGCTGAAAACCCATGTCTTGATAAAATAATAATAAATAAACAAAAGATTTTTTGAAAAATAAATAAAGATTTTTTTTCAGAAAACAGGGGCTATTGTGGCACTACCATGGCAAGAAATGCAGCAATGTCTAAGTTAAAAAATCAAAAAAAATAAAAACATTGCTTTTTGGAACACTATCCCAACAGAAAATGCAATAATGTCTCTGTAAAAGAACCACTTTTTTGGAACAGCACTGGCAGGAAATGCAGCAATGTCTGGGTAAAAAATAAACACTTTTTGTGGCAGTATCCCAGTAGGAAAGCTTTGTTTTGGTAAAAAAAAAATGCTGCTTTTGTTGTTTGTTGGCCTTGAGCAGTGGTCCACCTGGTGGTGTCTTACCTGCCATACGCCATCCACTCCACCTCCTGCTGATAAAGTCAGTTCATATAGACGATAGCCAAGAACTGAACATTCCTTTGACATCTCCTGCTGGGTTTCAAATTAATAGTGTCACCCAGCAACCTTACACCCATTCTGGTTGATCTGCTGAGATGAATGACCTTGTCATTCACTGTAGCACAGCATATGTGCTCCACATCACTGACGAGTACTTCACTTTGCATACCATATACCTGTCACCCACTATTTTCAGGTTCAGCAGCCGTGCTCAGAGTAAAATCTGCATGAGACTTTTAATTTGTCTCAGCAATAAGAGATGGAATTAATTACATTCAGTCTTTGGTTCAACACACAATAGTGATACTAATTAGATCTGATACACTCCTCCATGTATTGTAGTAAATAACACAAATTAAAGTTCTATTTCAAACATGTCAGCCGAGCCAATCTGCTGAAACACATACGCACCATTATCCACTTTGCTTTGTTATAATTAAAAGCAAAGAGAGTACAACAAGTTTGGGCGGGGCTGGGGGGGTGTAGATATACAGTAGGCTATAATAGCGCAAGTGGTTCAAATTTGGTGTATTGAACTCTTCACACCAAGCAACACTTCATTAACCTGATAATGGCTTTCTCTTTGCATCAAATGTCAAACTCTCTAGGTTAAGCAGCTTTGTGTTATTACACACCACGATAAAGACGCAACCGAGAATAACCGATGACTGAAAAATACATGAAATATGTTGACATGATCTTGTCTTTTAACACATTATGAACAATATAGTGTGATTAATATAATCCTTAGTACACTTTCATCTTACAAAATCCTAATAATGGCTTTCAGAGAAATCACATTTTTGGCAGTGGACACAGACAAAGAGATAAGCTTGTGATAGTGACAAGGAATGTTGAATCTGAATGAATTCCTTAATAAACAAAGAGATAATGATTAGATATGGCATCCTGTTACCGATATTCATGTAATAGCTTTCAGAAAATTCTTGCATAGTAAGAGAACAAAACGGGCTCATAATGTGAGTATTATTCTTCACAAGAAGTGCTGGTGCTGACCTGATCTCAGCTCTGATTGCTGGTATTGCAGGATGGATTCTTGAGGTTAGATTATTAAATCTGTAGAAGCAGAGTTTTGAAAATAGATAAGAGCTATTTTCTCTGGTATCTCCACATATTTTTGTGTACAAGCACTGAAAGAAAAAGGACTGTGCTTCTTAAGAGGCATTTTCTCCTGACAACTGTAGCTCTGTGGGATTGTATTGTAAATTGGGCCTGAAATGATTATGTAACGGGGTGAAACCCCTGTTTAGTATTTTCTTTATTGTCCAAATTGGGGGCTGTTCGAAACAGCACACAGATTTCAGTCTGTGCAAAGACGCCTTGTATGAAAAACAATGCACAATTGCCAGGAAACAAGAAAGTCTCTTTAAAATCCTAGTTCTCAAGAACAACAGAGAAGAGCCAGTCCTCCTCCCAAACAACTTTGGCCAGGCCAGATCCAGGAGCGAGAACGGAGCCGAACCTTCATGCTCCAAGGCCATATTAACCGCTTAAAAAAACGGAGCAAATTGGTCTGAATTGTTTTGAGAAGATAAGAAGGAAACAATGAGTAACTTCATGAGAAATGACCCAAAATATTGTCAATAAATAAGAGAAAATAAGAAGAAAATTACCTGAAAATTTAAAAACCAAAAAAGACAAACAAAAACAATAGATACAAGAATGATAGTTGGTATTCTGATTCACATATCGAATAGTTCATTGCCAAATACTTTTGCATAAAAGCTATTTTCAAATACTGCTATACAAAGCCACAGTGAAGTATCTGCACTTTTTGCAAAAATCACTTTTTTGCACTAATCAAAAGTGCAGTATCTGCTCTTCAATCTGTCAAAGGTTTGTTGTTCTACTGCTTCATTAAATGGAGATATTGGGGTTTTTAGTTTTGCAGTATCTACAAAACTAAAATGCAAAGTGCAGTAAGTGTCACTTACTGCACTTTGCATTTTAGTTCACTATAAAGAATGTCAGATACTGCAGTACTACAGTCTTTGTTGTAGGACCAGCTATGAATACCAGGCTGCTACTTATTGCTTCTTTACAGGTGACATCCTGAACCGTGGGGCACACAAAAATGGTTCTAACCAGGTTTAACCATAACTTATTATCATTTTTTAAAATGGCATGCAGTAGCCTACACAAAAGCCTGTTACGTTCACTTGCAGATGTTGGCTTGTTACCATAACCAGTTATCGCATTGCTATGTAACCAATCCAGTGACTGGTCTTGTGTCAGTTATATGTGCAAACATAAATTTAGTAAAATGAGTATGAAGGTGGATGAACAAACGTGACCTTGTTAGCATGGCAAGAGTCCAGACAATAAAAGTATCCATGTTGTTTGATCCAAAATAAGTGATTACCCTGAAATTTATTGACAGACTTGTGACCAAATCACAACGTAAAACTAAAACACAACTTTGATTCGCGGGTGAAAAACACATTTAACCATTTATAGGATAGCATTACAGGTCATTTTAAGTGGATGGCCTTTGTTTGACAGACTTTGTTTGTGTACTGTATAGTGCATCCTTTTTTGTCATAAGGTTTGATTTGCAATTTTTTTTTTAACAAAATTTCCCATGGGCATTTGCCTTAACCTTTGAATAAATCCCCATGTGTAGAAGGGATCCTGCATTATACAGACTGGTGTTAAGTTATAAAATAATAGCAAGTTATGTTTTTGTATTCAGATTTTTTAAAATTTTAATTAATATTTTATTGAGAATAGAATAGGATAGACATCTATTTGCCCACCCTATTACATTAAAAACTAAGACATTCTCACTTACTGCAACTTACTGCTTACTATTACATAGTCATATCACTGTATGGCCATGTAATTATACTGCATAAAAGCAAAGGCCAAGTGCAGTTTTAGCCATAAACTTGCCAAGGTCAGTCCGAGGGTCAAACTACAATATGCTTGTAATCCACTGCACTCTCCTCTAACCAATCATGCACTTGGTATGTTAAATATGATTTGATGCTTACATTTGGCAAACAAAAAACACAAAAAGCTGTTTTTTTCAGTTTGGCATTTTTGTAGATATTGCACTTTGGCTTTGTAGGGCAGCATACCCTTAAAGGTGGAGGATTTTTTTGTGGTGAAAAATGAGAGGATAATAAATGTCACATAGCTATATCCATAGTACATAAAAACCAAAACCATCCCAGAACTCAAAAGATTTTCCCATTTTCTCTGACTGAGCCATTACCACCTGACGGCACATTTAGATGAGCTCTGTGGGAAGCTGATCCTTGTTAGTGCATCACCCAGTGCTTTGAAATCGAGGCATCATTTGTTTTCAATAAATAAACATGTTGCAAGTATACAATACAGCTTCCATAATTTGCAGAAAAGAAGCAACATCATGCAAACAAACAAATGTTATTGACTTCTCTTTTTTTTTCTTTTTAACTTTACAACATCAGAGTTTTAAAGTTTCAAGTTTAAATTAAACTAAGTCAATTTCTTGGTCACAGAAAGTATCACAATTCACAGTATAATAGTAACAATAATACAAGCAGCAAAATGAACCAAAGATATTTGACAGAGCCTTGTCTCCAGTGTGACTTTGTGCAACACAGTAAATACAGAATCGATTATGCAGTCAATAACACATCAGCAACATGCTATGCAGGTTCATTCAATACATTGTACTGTAAGCCACAAAATTTACTTAAAAGGCTTTATGGACGATAATGTTCATAACATTCATGTTTGTAATGAAACAAAATCAATGTCTTACACTTTGCACACACAACACAACAAATAACAAGTCAGAGCAGTTTTTAGTCAATGAGCAGCAATAATTAGCAGAAAGCCTTCTGGCAAAAAAAAAAAAACCCATCCAAAAACATCATAAAAATGTGAACATTAACATTTAAACATTTTTACAGAACAGGCAGTTTATGTACTATCCAAATATCTTTGATCAAATACACAAATCTTTTGTGTATCTTTTGTTTCTTTGACATAGAATATCTTCAGAGTAAAACTGAGTAATTGTGTTTGTGTTGAGTGTGCATGTGTGTGTTTGCTTTCCAACATGTCAATCAAAGGGTATTTTACCCGCTGTTATTAAGAGTGGTGCTAGAGTATATGAGTGCAAGACATTTTATCTCCATTTATGGCAACTTCAAGCAGAGTTGCAACCCAATCGCTAGAATAAATGTTGGCATAGTGCAGGGGTGGCCAACCAGTCAGAGGCTAAGAGCCACAATTTTTACTGTGTTACTGCAAAGAGCCAAATCATACACATGGGCACACATGAAGTGCCCCCATCCCTTCCCCTCACTCTCTCGCTCTCTCTTACACACACAGAGACCTCTGCTCTGCCAGATTTACTGTAAATGTCACACATCAACATGATAATGACAAAAACTGACTCCCACAGAACTAAGACCACAGGCCAGTCATTTTCAACGATGAACACTGTCTCACAAACAAACTCTCAGTTCAATGTTCAGTTCATGTCTACAAACAAAAATATAATAATTTACAATAGTACTTTTTCTCTTACCATGCATGTTGCTTAGTGGGACTTCTAGCATTCCTTGCCCTCAACAATCCTTTTCAAATATGGTTTATAGTCAGTTGTTGCCACTTCCTTCATGTGTGTCTGTCAGAACAGATGCTTTGATTTCATGTGTTTCAGGGTAGAAAAAACCGACTCACAGACGTATGTTGACCCAAACATTGACAGTATCTTAAGCATAGCCCGTTTGACATTTGGGTACTTTTCCATTGGCACACTTTTCCAGAAGTCAATGGTCCCTTCTCTTAAAGCAGGTTTCAGTTGGTCCTCTTCACAAAGATTGATCAGCTTCAGTTTGTTGGCAAACACAAATGCACCAGGTCAGGCAGTATTTTTGACTTCCCTGCCGGGTCAGGTTTAGTCTGTTCAAGTGACATGGCATGTCGACCAAAAAAGCCAGATCCATAATCCACTTGAGGTCTGAGAGCTCGGGATAGTCCTTGTCCTTCTCTTCCATGAACAGTTTCACAGCATCCAAAAGGTCAAAGAAGCGACAAAGTACCTTGCCTTTTGACAGCCACCTCACAGTGCAGTGCAGCGGCAGGTCACCTGGAGGGCCTTGGTTCAGCTCAGCAATGAGATTTTTGAATTGCCTGTGGTTAAGCGCATGTGTGCGGATGTAGTTTACGATTTCCATCACAGGTTTCATGACGTTGTCTAAATTCAATGATTTAGACACGAGATGCTCCCTGTGGATGATGCAGTGGAAATTCCAAAACTCGGGAAAAGTTTGGTCAGCTTTGCACAGCCCCACGAGCCCGTTCACAGATCTGATCATGGCTGGCGCTCCATCCGTGGCTATCGCAGTTTGTTTTGATATGAGCAGATTTGCTTTCACACATGCAGCCATCATTGTTTCTTTCACATTTATTCTTTTTATGGCACAATATCAAGAAGTTCTTCTTCGATCACACAATCTTTTTAAACAGACCGTGCAAATATTGCCAGCTGAGGCTTGTCTTGTATGTCACAACACTCATCCAATGCGACACTAAAATACTCACAGACTTGTAGGTTGGAGTGCAACTGTGATTCAATAGCCATGTTAATGTCCGATATTCTGTGTTAAACCGTGTAGCGGGACAGTTGCATGTCTAATACCATTCGTTTTAGTTTGTCGTTTTCAGGAGACAAGATTTCAACAATGTCACTGAGGCATGTTTTGACGAACTCCCCTTCATTGTATGGCTTTTTTCGCCCGTGCAATGTTCTAAGCAAGTTGATACAATGCAAGCGTTACGGTCTCCGAGTGCTTCAGAAATTTTTGGAACTACTGTGTCTGCTTTTCTGCCTGACCTTTCAAAGTGACCAACTTGTGCTTGCGAAGTTCAGTCCCCTTTGTAAATTCCAGGTTGATGTTAGCATGGAGTGAACTGAAGTGCCGCTGAAGATTTGAAGCCTTGAAATGTGCTAATGATGCCTGACATATAAGGCATGTCATTACGTTCAACAAAAAAAACCTCTCCCACTCTGTTAAAATGTCCTGTGTTCATCTTCATATTTTCATTTTGCTGTGCATTTTTTCCCTGCCATTTTGAGAGCGAAACTTGGTAGGCCTACACTACTCAACGTTTTTTTCCCTCCAAATCATTTACGTAAACGCTCATGCACATGAGATGCACGTACCATAAAAAAAACACAAACACAAAATTCAACATGGACGTAAGAGCCTCATGAAACTGGCTAAAGAGCCGCATGCAGCTCGGGAGCCGCGGGTTGGCCAGGCCTGGCATAGTGGATATGTTGATTTTTTTTTTTTTTATGTTTCAGTTTTCAAATTTATATTGTGACTATCCTGTGGTTATTGTGTGGATAGGTGTAGGCACAAAACCACTTGGTTAAGTAAAAATTATGTTTTGGCTTAGAATACACTGTTTGGTTGCAACACACATGGCTAGAAATGTCTTGAACGCTTCTTAAAAAATACCTGCTTTTTTTGGGCCCAAACAGTATTCTGCTGCTTGGCAACCCAACTCAGCTCATATAAATTAAATCTAAACTTCTATAAAAAATGTAAATGTGACACATATGGGGTTTGCTTTAAACATACTACAAAATAATGGGTAGCACGGTGGTGTAGTGATTAGCACAGTTGCCTCACAGATTCAAACCCAGGTTTGGGCAAAGTTGGATGAGGAGGCCCTTCTGTGTGGAGCTTGCATCCTCTCATGTCAGTGTGGGTTCTCCATCTTTCTCCTACAGTCCAAAGACATGCATGTTAATAGGTGAATCTAAATTGGCCGCATGAATGGTTGTCTGCCCTGCGACAGTCTGGCGACCTGTCCAGGGTGTACCTGCCTCTCGCATAATGACAGCTGGGGTAGGCTCCAGCCTCCCCGTGACCCCTGAGAAGATAAGCAGTTATGGCCAATAAGAAACATACAATGACAAACTTTTATTCCAGAGACTGGGATAATATCTGGTTCACACTAGACGTGGAAGTGCTGCCAGGTGCAATGATTTTCCAAGGAGCACCGCCCACTTCCTTAGTGTGCTCATGTTAACCAGTTGGACTTTTTACCCAGGACACATGGTGGACATAGACCCGAACTCCATGGCCAACTAGCAATCTGCAGCAATACTTTTAGTGTCTGGTCTATTCATTCCAAAAGCCGTGAGTGAATCAGGTAAGAAAACACACTGATTATGTATCACTGGTAATATTAAGAACATATTTGATACGATGTAAAGGATCTGATAATGAAAAGTGATAGAATATGCATCTCATGCCTCTAAATGCTTGTCAGTTGTGTCTAACAGAGAGGGAGAGAGACAAGCGGACACACACAAACAAACAGAAACGCAAGCAAACAGAGACAGAGCTCCTAATGTAAATACAACAGAGTCACAGAAGAGCAGAGTCGCTTATGCACTTCTGTGGTGAACATCCAGGCCGCAGCTGAGAGGCGGCTGTGCGACAGTTAGTTTATCAGGGTACTTCTGCATCCAGTGTGAACATAGCATAAAATTTGTCTCAAAGTTGTCCCACTTGAGTCTTTAAGCTTCATTAAAATCCAATCAGCAGTGAGTGAGATAACCCCTGTGATGTACAGCATCACCCTCAGTCAGTTATGGTAATCTTTGAAAATGCTACACTCCGCAGTGTTTTGCAAAAATCTGATCCATGTCATCAGAGGTGCAGGATGAATAAACCAAGGCAGAGCTAAAATACACCATCGTTTGGATCAGCGGAGCAACAATGAACATATTTGTCTGATGAAAGAGCACTTTATTTTTATGGAGCTTCCTCTTTTCAAAGCAGTTTCATTGAAATATCATCGCTTGAAAAGACTAAACTCAAAGCTGACTAAGAGCAGAGATTCTTTTCATTATATCTTGCTAAATGGGATGATTGGCCTTGAGGCACTTTTGATGCTGTTGTTGTCACTTCCCTCCTCTTTGTCTGTACTATGGCCACTCAAGGCTTTCTGCCTTTGAGGCGACAGGCGAGTCATGTGTACGAGACAAGAGTTGTTTTCTAGTTCAGTCCGTGTGTTTGATGTTGGACAGCATCTCTTTGCACCCTGGTGAAGATGGATGGTAAACAGCCCATAAGTGATGGGGTCTAGACAGGCGTTGAATAGGCCAAAGATAAACAGCATATGAGTCAGTGAATGAGAGACTGTTTCCTCCATTTTTTCAGGAAATAACCAGTACCACAGGCCCAGCAGGTAGTATGGGGTCCAGCAGACGATGAATGATGTTACAATGACAATGCTCATTTTAAGAGTCCTCATCCGAGCTTTAGGGATGTTGTTGTGGGAACGGCGGAGATGAACATCTCTGGACACCACTGGGAGAAAACACAATCTTTGTCACAAATAGTCTATTCAAATAGACTGAAAACATATTTTGAGTGCAGATTTTGGAGAAAACACAACACTTACAATTCCCCCGGGCCATGCGGCTGGATATCTCAATGAGGATGCGTGTGTAGCAAAAGATCATGATGACCAAAGGCAGGAGGAAAAGACACACAAAGGTGAACATGTTGTAGAGGGTCTCCTGCCAGTGCTGGACGAAGCTGCCGTGGGTGGTGCACTGGGTGAAGTTCTCTGGGACTGTGATAGTCACATTGTGAAATATAAACATCTGCATGAAAAGACAAGAGGAGTTTTGTGGTTAGTCCAAATCAGTCAGACAGACAGAAGAGGTTCTTGACATTTAGCTATTATTCCCCCAGAGACCTGGAACTCAACACAATCATCAAAAAAGTGCAGATTCCTTAAATGACTCTCAGAATTTACAAGCCCCTCTTCTCATTTCTCAGTTTGTACATCCTTGATTCCTATTCTCACCTTGTCTTTCCCACCTGAGATGTAAGTGGAGGAGGAGACATGAGAAGAAAAGGGTCAAGGCAAAACGCACTTTTAAAAATGAGACATCTGTTCCTCAGAGCTTTTATTTTAAAGCATTTTAAAATAAATATGATGTGTAGCACAGCTACATCTCGGGATGTAACGATGTATCCATCTGGGTTGAAACCATCATGATGCAAGTATGCTATCATCGATGCAAAGTGAAAACATGGACATATATCATTGTATTTAAGATACGCCTTTATTTTGAAATTCCCATTTCACAGCTGTATCACCATTTCTATCCAAGCGCACCTCCTTCCTAAGCATTCAAACAGGGCCCAGTACCACACACTTAAAGGTTAGCAGCCAAGGTTTCCATTTTAGATTTTGCACAAAGTTTAAGAGATATTTTTTGAAAAGTTAAGAAAAACACAATTGCAAGATGACTGTTTCCACTGAGTGATATTCTGCGACTTCTCTCACGATA
Source organism: Plectropomus leopardus (assembly GCF_026936395.1). Classification (NCBI taxonomy): domain Eukaryota; kingdom Metazoa; phylum Chordata; class Actinopteri; order Perciformes; family Serranidae; genus Plectropomus; species Plectropomus leopardus. Next base: position 35,348,602 of record NC_142182.1, read on the forward strand.
ACATTCCAAGAAGCATGGTAGTAGATATTCAAAACATTACCTTTATTTCTACTGCAGCCACTGCACTAGCCGTCATTATTTTTAATCCAAGGCGTTGTAAGCGTGTTATGGAGCAATAATGGAAAGGCGAGCACCTTATACTTAAGAGCAGCCACATATGAGGAATTTCTGGGAGGTGATAGTCCACGATTTCACGGAAGAATTGTGGATTCAAACTTCTGGATGATCCACTCAACTTTTAAAGAGTTATGTGATGCAACAGCAGCTCTTGTAGCTCCTGCTGCATCATGAGGGAGCCAGTTTCTACTGACAAGCACATAGCCATAGCATCATGTGACCCATAAAAAGTGTTTCCATTGCAGTTTTGAAAATTTGCTTTTTTAAATCACCTTAAATAACACCTCATGTGAGCATAAAAACTATTTTGTGATAAAAAGGAGTTTTTCAGAAATTGACATGTTTCTATTAGGTGTATTTCATATTCTCAATTTCAATTTGTGCAATTTGAGGGTAAATGAGAACCGCCTTCTGAGGATACTTTCTGGTATTGTCCCATATTGATCACAACCCCTCTTACTGTGAAACATGTTGTGATATTGGCATGTATCATCTCATTGTCCAAACAATAGGCTATAATATGGACTCATGATTAAACTGGTGATTTACACACATATAGCTGCATCATTAGCTGTATGTCATGCCTCTTCTACATGTCACAGGTGCCAGAAAGACTTCCGCAAAAGATACACCTGCATCCTCGTCCATAGCTCCTCCAGCAAGTCTCGTCTCCCTCTCGTCACTCTCTCCTTGAGATGCATTTTAGAGTGAAACATCTTCCAAGAGCATAGAAAAGTTGGCAGGAGGCAGGAGGACGGATGAGAGAGGAGTCAAGGAGGCACAAAATAGACAAATGAGACAGGTCCAAGGACAGAGGATGCTTCCAAAGAAGCTACTATGTTTAAGTTATTTTTCTTTTTCTCCAAATGGTAACATCTGATCAATCAGATTATTGACTTGTCAGCTGAACCAATGGGATAGTAAGTGAACAGCCAGGCTGCTGTGGAATACTGTCCTATTTATAATATTGCAGGATTGTAATAATGTAAGCATTTGCTAATCATAGCTATTTGGGGGCACTTTTTAATATCTAACAACAATATATAATATTACATGTATATAGATTCATGAAAACACATGAAAAAAATAGTGATCCTAATATTTCTCACACACAGCTGCATAGTCAAGGATAAAATTAGGCCCCTATTATCCGGCATCAGTCTTTGAGTAAATGGTAAATGCTCAAAGTCTTGCAGCCACTCAAAGTGATTTTACACTACTGTCACATTTACCCCATTTACATACACATTTAAACACTGCAGGCTACCATACAAGGTACCATCTGCTGCTCAGTTTGAACCATAGTCTGTATATAAAGATGGACGACATGACAGCTCCCCCAAAGTGAAGCTTAAACATCTGGATCACCTCCTGGTGTCTGTCTGCAGTACAGGTCATAAATCCCGTCCCTTTGTGTTAGTGAATGGGACATAGGCAAAACTAAAAACTCAAAGTACATGCCAAATAAATTTTCCCCAAAGATGGTTTCTGTCACTGAAAGTAGTTCTCATCACCCTGATGTTTCTTCAAGTGTTTGTATGTTGTTGTTGTTTATGATAAGTTTAGTTTAAATCAGTTTTTTATTCTACAAAAAGGGGATTTTCCCCCATGATTGACAGCTGTGACAGCCAATCCATGGGCTGGTATTCAGTAGAGCTGCTTGCAATTGGTTGGGCTAGTGTTTTGGTAGGAACTAGCTTCACTTAAGCATAATGCGGTTATTGGGTACATGTGGTCCATCTTTATATACAGTCTATAGTTTAAACATTCACAAGCACACAAACATTGACATCAAAGCCATCAAGAGCAGTTTGGAGCTCAGTATGTTGCCCACGGGTAGTTTGATATATTGAGCGACCTGCTCTACCTCCTATACCACAGCCGCCCAAAGGACTTAAAGACTTACTTTCACAGACAACTTAGCAATTCCATTTAGAGCAATCAAAGCTAATTGTGATTGCTGCCACGTGTCCAATCAGTCCCGTCTGCAATGAACCCATTTAATTGTTTCTTAGTTATTTCTATTCATCACATTCCCTGACAGTTACAGACATGTGATCAGTATCAAATGTCAATTACTTTACCATATGGTAGGAAAGTGGAGACTCTGTGCATCATGAGTAATTGCCGTCTCCTCATGATGACGCTGGATCGAGCCCAATTTAGAAAATAAAAATTCTTCCATCTCAGCATCCCAGCAAGAAGCAAGAAGCAAGGAGCCACTTTAGCCAAACAGAAAGCACACTTGAAAAAAACACACAAAGCAAACTTGAGTGTACCAAGGGGAGGCTCAGAAGGTAGAGCTATTGGTCTAAGATGTACCGGGTGCCAAAGTGTCCTTCAATAAGAAACTTTCAAACAAACTTTAGCGTAGATGGTCTATGAGCCAGATTCAGGCAAATAAGGGTTGGAGGAGGTTAGCTGATGAGTGCATGACTCTCCCGTTACCATAAATTAGCACGTTTCACAGTTTTGCGATGTGATAATTGGTATGATTTTAGAAAATACAACCACTTAAAGTCAACTGTCCCTCCACTAAGCCAATCAAAAAACATTACTCCCTTCCCAGCATTTAAAAAATTATTTAAAGTGTCACCTCACCTGTTTCACCTGTTTATATTTTCAGCATGTAAATACATAAATCATATTGTCAGTGATATAAGTGAGTGAAATAAATTGTTGTACTTAGGCCCATTTGATGGTAATCTGTGAAAATACAGGACAGTAATTGCAATATTGTGGACAAATGAAGCAGCCCTAAAGGAGTGTTAAAGTTGGTGCCTAATTACGTTCTTGTTGAAAACACAACATAACATTGTTGTTACAACTTTGGTCAACAGTTTCACAGGTTTGTCATGATAATGACACAGGCTAAAGCCATTACAAGCAAAAGATAACATACTTGCAAACTGTTTTATATATGCATATTGTACAAATGTTATCATTTCAACTGAGAGCAGACTCTAAATCTAAAGAGAAGTAAAACCTCAAGGCTCACACATGACTTTTTAAAATACCTAGCAGTGTCTGAACTGAGAATATAGAAATCATTCCAGCATTGCTCATGGCTATTTCATTTGATTAAGATATTTAGTGCAGTTTGTTTTAGGCCCTCAGATATCAAAATGAAGATAAACGTAATGCGAAGGCTGAGCTGTGCAGCAGGCAGGAGCAGTATGTGGATGAGTCTGCTTTATAAGCAAGTCTCCCATTTTTCCTCCAGCATACTGTGTTTATCAGTATAGCCTATGGAGCTTAGACTGAACATAGTATTCTTAATTTTTAAGAATAAACCTTTTTGGTGTGGAGAGTCAAAGGCTAGCCAGTCAGTGCACTTCCCGGTCCAGAGGAAAGGGTCAAAATAAAACAAAATGTAGGTTTCCAATAATCAAACATGTTTATGACAGAGACGTCTCTGTTTAAGCTGTCCATAGCCAAATGTGTAACGTCACAATTTCAGCCCGTTTTCACTTCCAACTCGTGAAATAGCACCACTCTGTCAGTGCTTTTGGCGTACTAGCTTGACGCCAAAAGCCACCGTCTGCGTCCAAGCAGAACGCGGCCAGATGACGTCAGATGGGAATGCGCTCAGACAGAACCAATGGTGTTGTTATCATAAGCTGGCAGACGTTTGGCCAGCACCGCACATCCACATGCAATGTGCAATGTGCACTTGAGGATGCAGCTGGACAGAACCGGTTGCATGCACCTGTAACGCTGAAAGACATGCATGTACCTGTAACGCTAAAAGACACACATGCACCTGTAATGCTGAAAGATTGTTACAGCTACAATGCACTTATAACAGTGCTGATAACCACTTAATATAAGGAGTGCGATTGTGCTTATAGGGCGGGTGTGTGAGGAGGTAGAGGATCCCACAAACAACTGACTTTTGCGCGGGAGTCTGGAGTTCCCTTCATGTCACTTACAGAGCAGCATTGTGTGACGGGTTGAGATGAGAACATGCTGGCTATTTCCACCACACGTGTATATTCCTGGGTTTCCTAGCAACATCAATAAATAATGTTAAGATGACTGAGTGTATTCAGCTTTTCTGATAAAGCTCATGTACAAAGCCTTCATTCAGCCGATTTAACGCTCATTTATACTCGATTCACGAAAATAGATATGTCCATTTTAAAATGTAAACTCCACTGGCCTCATACTTCCATTAAAACATGATGCTGGCATCCAATAGATGGCAAAAAGGAAGGAAAGGTTAGACTTGTTATTTTTTTGTCAGGAAAGTCAAAACCAAAAAAGTTCAAGGCATGCTGTTTTGCAAAAGTTCAAAAGCCTTTAAATGGACATGACAACTATGGATTTCAACAAGTTAGTCAACTAAGTCTAAAAATCATGAGCCAACATTGACTCACATGACTCAAACCCCTGTCTCTTGTGTGTGCCCACTCATCCACCACATATCACCATTTCCACGGACTATGTTGCTCTTAAAGCTACTTCATCTGACTTTCTGGCGTTGTGAGATTTTTCTCATAAATTTACCACTTTATTGTCTGAGAATATCTTGTACTAGCTCTACCTCTTTGCTGTAGTCCTAACCACTTCCAACTCTGACGCTTTAACTTGATAAGTACTTGTCAGTCACAGTCAGTATGCAATGGAAGCCATAACAACGTGTGTAGGGAAGGATATAAATAGCTGAATAGCTGCAATGTGACTATCCTCACCTTGGTACAAATAAGTATTCTTTTTTCTTTTCTTTTCTTTTCTTTTCTTTACCTCTTCAATCTCACTGTCATTCACTCTCAGTCCGTACATAATCATTACTGGCCAAGGTATGTTCCAATTCATCTTTCTTTTAATATAGTGAAGAGGAAAAATACCAAATGTATCATGAAAATGATATATAAATCTGGAGAAATATATATGAAGTGATCCTAAGAATACCTGCAATGTTTTCATTTAAGCAGTGCAGAGAAATGAGTCTTAGGTATAAAGATTTAATTCAAGGCAAATACCATATACTGTAGCTTCGATGAAATGTTGGAACATGCTGATACAGAATATGCAGTATATAATGCTGTCAGTCGGAATCTTTTTCAACCTTTATGCTATATGTATGGGAATTTTAATTGGAAAAAGTAGATGAAAGAGATTGAAAAAATATGTGTTTTTCAGTATTTGGGCTTTCAGTGACCTATATTTGCACTCACATGTGCGACAGATTTACCAAGAGTGAGGGTACATGTGTTGTTTATATTGCTGCAGTGGATATTTTTTGTTGCTTCAGAGCTACAGTACATCTCACATACAGCAGAGTCAAAAGAAGTGAGTCAGAAAAAAGAATATGCACCCAATTAAGAAATGTAAGAGCATGTTTTGCTTCTGCTTACAGTGTTAATGGGGATTTATTGTAGAAGTGTTTTAGCCTTCAGTGTTTTATCCAGAGTAACAGTCCATATATGGCAGATAGAGACACAAACATGTGAAAAATATGACTGGACAGAAACCAGTTGGCTCATCATGTATTTAGACCTAAATTAAAAAAGAGTTAACGCACAAACTTATCACAGCTAAATATTCAATGACCATAGTGTTATGCATTATTGTTGTCTTGATTTAGGTGTTTATGTTGTGCTTTTGTCATTTCACATTTAAATGGGCTGTACAGATAGATGTTTGACTAAATTGTAGCACAGAATATGATGAATATGATTTCTCACAAACAGAACTGTGGCTACTAACTGTAGAAAACCACTTGCCACATCAGCCAGTGTGAAGAAAAGGTTAAAGTCAACCCTTAGAATTGACCCTGTGATCCTGCACGGACAGTAATAAGCATGTGGTCAGATACTCCGTCACAGTTCAGAGAACCCATGAGCATGACTCAGAGGGCACATGTACAAAACAGAAACAGAGGATGCAAAAAGTATTTTAAATGCTGGAAATCTGAGAGATGTAGCACAGAGACAAACTGGCAGGGAGCTGGCAAACGTGGACGAGTATGTATACCAGGGAGGTAATGGGGAGATGAGAAACAACAGAGTGAGGATTAGCAGTTGGAGTGAATCTGCTGACAGGAGGACAGGCGGAGGGAGTTAAGGCTCTGAAATTACTGCAGAGCTGGAAAAAAATTACAAAAAACCCAAAATGAAAAGAATGATAAATAAGCAGCGTGAAATTCAAAACAAATACAGAGGCTTAAACTCCCCAAAGATGATTTGTGTAATCATGATAATAATGCTTATTATTATTATTATTATTATTATTATTATTATTATTATTATTATTGTTATTATTATTATTATTATTATTATTACTATTATTTATTTTTATAAAATAAATAATATTTATATTTTTAAAGTTATACAACATGGGACAGAAGGAGCTATACATGAGAGAGAGAGTAAAATAAGTGAAATAAGTTATTATGTTTTACGGACAAGATACTTCTTTTGTTAGGGTTAGGGTAATCAGGGTTAGTTAGTGAGTTAGTTTGCACATACATACATATGTATAGAGAAAAGACAGAAAAAGACAATTAAAAAGTTTAAACACTGTGCAAGACAGGTTAGAAGGCAAATACCTACCCTATGACTAATACTAATCATTCATAAAAAGAGAAAAAGAGAAAACAAAGACTGCATAATTGATCAAAATTTAAAGATTAAACAGCAATGCAAAGTTGATAAAATACAAAGTAAAATGCATTGTAAATTAATCAATGACATCTTTGCAAAGAGATTGTTTCAAATGTTGTTGTTTTTTTTTAAATAATTATAATGTAGTTTTGACTGTAGTGCTGGGAGTTATTCCTAAAAAAGGATGATCCTCTGTATTTCAATGAATATTGATTAAGGGAAGTCTACAATACGGAAGATAAAAGTCCCTATAGTGTCCTGTGGGATATGAGTGAGTGTCTAAAAAACACTTAAAAGAGCATTTTGCCATTTTTCAACATTTAATTCATTTATTCAAGTTTGGGGTATAGTGTGGCATAAAACAAAGATAAACTGGAATAAATAACTGGCAGGCCAAGAGGGAAGATAATCATGAGAGGTTTTTTTTCACTCGATGCTGTTTTTGCCAACAAAGTCATAGCTTTTGCCAACACAATAAATTCATTTGTTGTAATATACTACATGCTAAGTAGATTTTTTATCATCACAGCCTGGGATATGTCAATGACTTGCAGCATCACTGATTGTGACAGTGCACCTAGTGGAAATAGCATGTATTTTCTTCAGATGCCAAATATAGATAAATAAACACTTTTCTTCTTTTTTTGCACTTAACAATATGAATTTAACAGTGTTGTTTACATAGTGTAGTTAAAACTTATTTTATGAGCTGAGCTTGAAATTCCAAGATTAAACAAAAATACACAACCTGCACAAAACTGATGCCATATGCATGAACACAGCCAAAACTATCAAAAATTGAAGAATTAAAAGAGCAAAAAATGCACATAAATTTAACCCTTAAGGGTTTTTTTTGCTGCTAAATACTCCACTATCTTCATTAGCGAGCATTTATCTGCTGTTTGGTGTTTGGAAGGTATATCTGACATTTAGAGCTCTTCCTGAAAGTAAGTAGACATCACAAAAAGGTTTTAAATTTTAAGTTGTACACATCAAAGGCTCTGAGTTCGTTTTTGTTCTGCTGTCTGATGAGAGTCTTAGGACCTGATAACAATGCAGCAGTACATTTATTTGCAAGACGCTGTGAAGCGGTTTGTTCCTGGATCTCTCAAATGTGCAAAAATAAACAGCTGAAAGCTTTTGGAATAATTGTTTGCCTTCAAATAACCTTTGCAGAAGCTTCTCAGCAGAGAGGGATTTCTCAGAGGTCAGTGGTTCTCGATAGCTGTCTGCATTCAGATGGTGCAAGCACATGAAGAACATTACGAAAACTTTATGATCTGTAGGAACTTATGTGAATACTCATAATCACAGTGTAAGGCCCAAAACTACTGTGTTGTTAAGTATTTTTTAATTAAAAATAAGTCCCACAGTTAGTGAAGTAGATTTTGTTTCATCACTGATTGCAGTGATCATTGTCGCCTTTGTGGCAATTTGCTTTCCTGTCACCTGTGGTTTAGACTCTAAGTAGTTAAATCCAGTGTCAGAGGATGGATGAAAAAAAGGTCAGGCCACATCAGAAACCAGGGAGCTGTGGTGTCATGAAACCTGCAGTGTTACTTTTTATTGTAACACTGTGGCCCTAAAAATAATGACTATGCATGCCAAAAAATGTGAATCAGAGAAAAGTGGCAGTGGCTGCAATTTTAATCTGACTGGGTCACAGATGCAGATAGATGGAGTGTTATTCAATACTGCAAAGTTTTAGATAAAAGTAAAAAAAATAATGCCAACAATGTCTTTTTTAACAATTCAAGGAAAGAGGTTTTAAGTAAATCTGTGTATGTGTCAGTTTGTTCTGATTTATTATTGCAGAGGAATTAAAAGATGCCTCAGACCATTCATTAAAAATGAAAAATAAAGTCCACTGGACCCTAAAAATGTCGAGACTTACATTTGCATTTCAATAAAATGGTGCAGGAATGCACTGAATATGAATTAAAATAACAACACAGTCACAAAAAAATAAAAAATAAATAAAAATATAAGTATTTTCAAAGACATATTGTTCCCAATGTCAGGCAGAATTTCTGCTTATTTTCTTTTCGTGAATGTGATGCCATTTGATCTGACGTGGATAGACTGTGATCCCACCACTTTGGCGGGTTTCTATCCTGTGCTGTGGACATGTTTCTCAGGTGGACTTTTCTTTTCCTTACATCAACAGTTTGTGATTCATCTCTCTCCATATCTCATTTTACAAAAAGGGTTCTGGATGGGGTAGAATGTTTTCATGCACCTGTGGGTAAGAAAAACAGTCGACTGTCTGCGCAAAACAAAGATCCCTTCAGGGGTGGCGTTTTCAAAAAACTAGACTCTGGAACGTGGTTTCAAACTTGTGTTTTTATTACCCCCAAAATGCTGTGTCTGAAATTGTGTGAACAAAAGGCCAAACTGCAAGAAAAGTTTATCATTTCATACAAGAAACGTTGCCCTGTAAACGGCCCTATAGTTATTAGATCTCGACTTCTTTCAGCCCAGCGTGGTCCAGTCACTCTAGATAAAGTTGAAGAAATAATAAGGTGATCTTATACCTAATGAGGCACTAGATATGCATCCCTGATATTTGCAGACCTCCTGAAAAACTGTCAGGTCAATGATCCCTTGACATCATGCTACACCTGATGAGAAATCCAACTAGATTCAAGTGAGCCTCATTTGTGCTCAGCAGTAAAAACCAATTCAAGGACTGTGATGAATTTCTCATCCGTTTTTCCCCCCTCATCTCATGTTTTTTAGTAATCAGTGACAAGGACTTTGGGCTGGAGCAAATGTCCATTGTTATTGTAAGCTCCTTTTTTTAACAATGCAACTTAATTTAATAAGCACAACAGATGGAGGCAAAGGGCACCTTTTTGTGTTTTGTTGGACAAAGTGGATGAAAAGCAAAATCTATCTATTTGAATATTTTCACTGTGTCTTCTACAAGCTGTAGATTAAGTGAGCTAGCTGCATTTTTCTTAAGTAACATAACAATTTTTGCCTTGATTACCTGAATCTTTCATCATGTTTCCTGCAGACTTTACAAATTATTTGATTAACCTTCCCTCACCACCTATTTTCTGCAAAACTCAACAAGCTGGAGGACAACACACTGTTTATCTGCTTTTTCAACAAGGTTTGATTCTCTTAAGAATAAAGAGCCAGTAATGAGAAATGTGTGCAACCATAAGGTGTCATGTGGTAAGAAGCCCCATAAGAGTACATTGAGTTGTTCTTGAGTTACAGAGCAAACAAACCATGTATCTCCTTTGAAACCAAGCAAGACATGGCCCAAAAATTACCAAGGAATTAATTAAATATTAAAAGAAAATTATCTGAAAACAAAAATGAAAAAAACAACAGCAAATATGAATATATTTTTTTGGCCTTTCCTTTATTTATTTTTTTAATTTCCACCTTTTTAATACTAATTTTAAGGTAATTTTCTTGTCACTTTTTCAATTTGTGGTACATTTCTTAAAAGTTTTTTTATTTATTTATTTTTTTTACTGACTTTGTTCCCATGTTTTCAAAAAACTCAAAACAACTTGCTCGGGTATAATAGCTTAACACAGGCGTTTAATATGGGTATTTGTACTTCAGTAACAGAGCAAACAGACTGTATATCTCTTACCTGTGGGAGCGAGAGAAACACGCTCATGGTCCAGGCCACAGTCAACATGATTTTGCTTTTCCTTTTGGCCTCGCTGATGCCCAGGGGATTGAGGATGGCAGACTGTCTATCCAAGCTAATGACCACAGTTATAAAAGCGCACGAGTACATCGCCACCAGCTTCAGGTACATCAGCAGCCTGCAGGCGACGTCTCCCGCCTGCCACTGCACCGTGATGTTCCACACCGCGTCCACGGGCATCACGATGAAAGTCACCAGCAGGTCCGCCACGGTCAGGTTCATTATGAGGATCCTGACGTGCGACTTGCGCTTGCCACCGTTGCTGGCTGCCCACAGCACGATCAAGTTGCACACGGCAGACACCACGCACAGGGTGAAGGTGATGATGACTCGGACTTTGGCCGCGGTGGAGAAAGTGGGTAGCTGGAGCGCGTCTTTATCGGCGCTCTTATTGCACAGTAAAGCGGCCGCCTGGCAGCTGCCATTCAAAGTCTGATCTGCCAGCTGGTGGAGCATAATGAGCAGCGAAGTCAAAAGCAATGACAATACAGCTTCTAGATGGTGTCTTTCTTCTTCATCTGCATCTCCAAGTGGAACTTCAACAGTGCAAACTGAGAAAAGAAAGCAACTGGTATGATTTTTTATGCATGCAGCCAAAAGTGCAGGTGCAGGTCGTTAGTGGCACCTGGCATCTTAACAACAGCCTTGCGTGAATACCTAGCACATTACGCACAGCGAATGGCTTTAATTGACGACAGAAAAGGACCGCTTTATTTAGCTTCTATATTCACTTAAACTGCATGAAGAATAAGAAATCATATTAGAGAATACATTACTAAACAGCACAGGTGATGAAAAAAGAGAGACGCCAGTTATCCTGGAGTGCAGACAACTTCAAACGCTCCTCCTCTTTCATTTCCTCAGGTTCCATCGCCTCCTCCGATTAAAGGTACTTGCCTCATTATCATCCCGAAGGGACAGAAAAAGAGCAGCTAGGATATCTGAATTAAGCCAGTTTTAAAGTCAGATAAAAAATAGCTCACCTGCAATTAGGAGCGGAGCTGTCAGTTAGCGCTGAGGGGGATCTCACTACAGTCACTGCAGCTGCTCTGCTGCACTCCGCTTCATTCCACTGCTCTGACGCGCAAATTGACGTGCGAGAGAAACAGCCGGGGTAGGTGTCATCAACCACTGGAGCTCCTCTGCTTACTGTAGTGAGGTGGTGGCAGTGGAGTCCTCCTGCTGGTCAGAGTAAAAATATTTTTATATAGCTAATTTGTAAAAAAAAAAAAAAAAAAAAGGTCTAATATGTGCGAGTACTGGTGAATGCAGCTTTGTGGCTCGAGAATTACATGAATGAAGAATGCCCGCTGCCTTCAGCTTATCTGACAGTTTATATGAGCTGCTCAAGATGACTAGCACAATAATGGCGAAGAATTAGCATATTTTCTACATGAAAGGTCCAGTGGATTTGGGGGATATGTTGGTAGAAATGGTATAATAATACATAATATAATAATTTTATAGCTGCAATTTTGAACAAAATAGAGATTTTTCTTGATAAGTTCGGGTGGGATATGGAGATAATAATGTTTTTAAAATTTTGTTTGTAAAACTGATATTTTGTGTTTTATTAAATCAAATTCTTTCATTTATTTCTTCCACTTACCTGCCCAGGGACTATGGGCAGAAAATAACAGCTTACTAGAACGTGGTTCAGTGCATCTCTCCTTGTTTTATATGAGGTGAATGTTTAATTGTGCACTGTCCCTGTCTAAATTACATTACATTACACTACAGTGATATATAACCACCTAAAAAAATCATTGTGTTTCCGTTATCTTAAGCCTCCTACAGACTGTGAGATTTTAGCAAACTTACAAGTTCAGTGCAGCGACACTCTGCAACATAGATCTTGATAAAATTTGGTGAGAAGCTTGATGTTTGCAGACTGTACGATGACATCAGCTACTGAATTGCAGAATACAGCCTACACCCACCAACATAAATATGCCAGAACGAAATGTCATCAGCATGCGTCATCCATCTATCCATCTATCTGTAGTGGTAAGCGTAAATGTAAACAAACATAAATTGAGCGCTCCTTATGATGGCATTTACAGTATGTGTGTTTAAAATGTCTGAAGAAGAGGAAGAGGAGAATGTGGATGCAGTCGTGGCTGGGAAAAACAGGCCAACTTGGCATGTCAATATTGCAATGAGAGCTTGAAGTCAGTGAACGTCAGCGTAAGACACAGTCCACAGCATTACATGCTCGATGATAGTCCTCTTTGAGCCGACACCATAGGACAAGGCTGGCAACACTAGAACTTTCCAGAAGCCACAACTCTTGTATTTTTTCAGCAGCCCCTTAAGAAGACCCATCCCTGCACAGAGGAGGAGCACACACAGAATGACAGTCATCAGTGTTACATGCTTAAATAACCAACAGAGTGAGGAGGCACATCCAAACACACCTGCCTGCAATCACACCCTGATCCACAGCCATGGCTCACAGCAAATTTGAAATGGCTCCAACTCAAATACATGCACAACCACAAAATCACTCCCACATGTCAATCATTCAGAAGGCAAATCTGTGTAAAACTAGGTGCAACAGGTCTCTCCATTACAGTATGAAACACAGAAGGTGCATCAGTTTTAGGAGCAGCAGTCAACAACCTAATTCCTCAAATACTGCCACTTAGTCAGTGGAAGTCAACACAGACACATAGAGGTACCTTTCTCTGTGGTATGATACACACCCAGTGGTGACAGTTTGTAATGCTGCAAGCAACTACAGTGATATAAAGAGTGAGAAAGTCCCTATGGGGATTGCAGGAGGGGTGGTGTATAGGTCAAATAAACTTTGGATTTTCACCAGGAAGCCCATAGTTCACCTCCCATGTCAATTTAAAACCAAACCATGAGGCTTTTTTCTAAATCAATCTGTTCTCACTCTAAAAATGCTGCCACTTTGGAAGCCACCTTTGGCATCAGCATGAAACTCCATTCGACAGTGTCAGGTAATGGTATTATATGCTGCCAGACAGCACCTGCTGCATCCACATAATACGCACTTGGGTGCCGTCACTTGAGAACACAGCCAGACAGAACCTGTCAAGTCTGTATGAAACTTGGCAGGATGGTTGAAGGTTGATGTAATGCTGTTTTTCATGCTGCCTGCCAGATTGCATCCTCTTAATCCAGTGTTTTCTTTTAGGGCTGAGGTTATTTTTTATCTCTGGTTTGGTATCTTGGTGACCCAAAGAGCAGCTTGCTGCAGTCTGCTGAGAGCAGGTCGACAGTGCAGCTCACTTGTGTTCTGTAAAGTTTTGGTCACTTTACTTACTGAAAACTCACCCATATGAACTTTTATGAAATGATTTAAATCCCTCTTTTGTTAAATGTTTTGATCCTCTTTCCACTTCTACAACTAGTTGACACATGATCACAACAGATCACACAAAAAAAGTAATTCTGCCTCGTTGGTATTGGTGCTAATCAATCTTTGTGAGGCAGAATGACTGACGGGTTTTCAAGTTAACTGAAGGCGTATTTTAAGTAAAACATTAACTTTACTAAATCATCACCGTTGCAGAAGTATTCTTAGGTAATCCACTGGTTACATTTTATGCAGCCAGCATGAAACTTTTGTCAAATTACCACAGAAACGTATGTGAATATGCGCACATCGAAGTTATTGACTCTGTTAATCATTTTACACTTCCTACTGAAAATCAAGAGGCATATTGGAGGCTGGCGCCTTTAATCAGGTCACTAACACTAACAACAACTAAAAAGTTCCCTTCAGTGGCTGTCCTGACCAGATACCCCCCCCTCCAAACTCTGGACCCTACCAGAGACAACCCACAATAACATGGCCTTTAAAAAAAGATAAATCAATTGATCAATTACTCATTTAACTTTTTCTCATCCCTCCCCCTGTCCTTCATTCTTCTTCCCTCCTCTAATACCTGTTTTTAACACACACACACACACACACACACACACACACACACACACACACACACACAGGCACATACAAACTAAGGTAAATGTTACCATTGTTCCCCTACTTGTCTTGTTCGATGCTGTCTGTTTTCAGCATTTTGAATCATAATGAGGTAGATGTGTGATTGAAGTAAGCAACATGATGTGGTAGAGGGATAGGTTCCATTTTATAGCATATTTTATAACAGTCTGTCATTTCTAAAATCCTAATGTCTTTTTTTCCAGAATGTGAGCAATTATTTTTATAAACAAACCAACCAAAAAACGACTGAATTAAACTTCAAAAATAAGAGCCCTGTGTTAAAAGGCATGGAAGTACTGTAACTGATTGGCTATGATTGCCATATAATGCACCCATAATGTATGATGATGTTTAGGAGCTGGTCTTGTGAACCCTTATGGAGACAGAAGCGTAGAGCTGGAGCAGAAACAGAGGGGTAATTTAAGTAATGGATGGCTAAAGTCTGGGTTTCCGAGTGTGGAGGAGAATGGATATGATGTGATCCAAGGCCGTTTCCAAGTGGAGCAGCAGTGGAGCTCAGAGGCAGGAGTTGGACCAGGGCAAAAAAATGGAAACATGTATTTGCAAAACTTTACAAGTACAAGTATCAACAAAGAGGCAAATGAGACTGACTATTGAGATGACTGCAATCTGGCTGCATGCTGGAGTTGAAGCCCAGTATTTGAAGAATAGTAGATTGTGGATGGTTTGCAGAGCTGACTCCTGCATACCTGATCCCATTCCTGCAATCAGAAAGAGAGAAAGAACCTTCATTTACACAGCCTGCTGAATGTGAGAATATCACCCCGTTATGCTGCTTTGCTGTTGTGTATATAACATCCAGTCGTGTAAAGGGGGGACAGAGTGGTCTCGCCTCTGAAACTCTCAGTAAAACGTAAAGCCATATAGACGTGACCATGGGCAGCACGGTTGTAACGTTTTGACGATGTGTTTATGCATGCAACCCACCACAAGAGACGTACAAAGCAGCAACGCTGGTTGCCACTTTCCTACTGCAAATATCATATACATCACGCAAAACAACTAGATAACATTCTCTTCATAGTCTCAGTAATGAAAGGAAAACATAAAAGCTCTTCTCAGACAGAAAGACAGTTTTTCAGTATTTCTCAAATTGTTGAGCTGTTAAATTCAAACAGTAGCTTATTTAAATTTTTATGGATTTCACAAAAATCAATTCAATTAAAAAAATTCACTATTCAGGCCTACTTTATATGGGGATGCTTAACTCCAGATGGGACATTTGTATGCACTGTACATAGACTGTAGGCTATGTAAAGACACATTATGGAGCAAAGCTCCATAAACTGGAGTCTCAAGTGACACTCACTGAAATACACTTTCACTTCACAGCAAGAGTGGATCGCTGCATTTTCTGATCCTAATGTACTTCATGGTATGTCTCTTACTTTTTACTGAGTCTTGGTTCATTTTGGTTCATACCGGAGCTTTTATGATCAAGCACCATGATGGCAAAGTCATGGTGTGTAAAATATTTCTGTTCTATTATTATCTACTCACTGAGCTTCAGTTTCTGTTGTGACCAAGTGGCACTATGTGAGGCCATCTGTCATCTGACATGCTTTTTTATGATATAACACACAACACAATATTAAATGAAGAGCATTTACCAACATTTTAACTGACGGGAGGCAGTAAGGGACCAGGATTATGGATCAGGGGTTGCTGGTCCAGAAAAGGTTAAGAACCAGACGGAGAAAATACAAAAAGTGTTTAGATTGCTTTTGAAAGTTAATGCAGTGGTTCTGGTTTCTGGTCCTCTCAGGTTAGGCAGACTGTTCAGCACTGCAGCGTTGCTCAGAGAACAGGACCAAAGTCATTAAGGTAGAATAGGAAAGAACGAACAGGCGTTTACTCTCTTTCCAGGTAAAATAAGAAAGAAGCAATTATTGAATAATTATCCACCCCCAGTACCACAAGGGCGGTCTGATATACTATAAGACTGGACAGATATCATTATAATAATCACTTTCAAGATTGTCAAAATGATTAATTATCTGTCTTCCAGTCATGGATTATGAACCCCTAAGTTGGAAATCATAGGCCCCAAATTTATTGCATACAAGGTGGTTTGTGGTCATTTAATTGTAAATTTGATTGGGAACAGGCATCAATCACAATTAATAAAACAAATTCAGGCCTCAAACTTGTCCCGCAATATGTCTTACAGACAGTCCTGTGTCAAAATGTGTATATTCCTAATACATCATTTATTGTAAAGTAACTATAATGCATTTTTTATTAACAACAATGGATTAAATGACATGGTGAAAAGTTTCACTCATACTGATGAACTCACAGAGAATTGCAGCAGATTGTTTTAGCATCTCTTAGCTCTCCGTTGTGGTTGTCCAATGACACCTTTTGACTCACTCTTGTTAGTCTCAAAGTGCTATTTATTTATTTATTTATTTTGCCACAGCAAGCCACTGTTTCTAGTGAAAAAAAAACTAACTCTAAAAACATTATGTGCACTACCTGCACAGCATGAAACAGCAGCCAGACACATTTATTGGATCCTGTAGCAGCATTTAGTGGCTAAAAAGCTAAATATTACCCTTTGGGATATGGTAGAAACGAAAAATGCAGCAAACAGAGAGTGAATATTGGACTTACATCCATCACGTGGACTCAAAACTCCAAATGAATGATAATGTTTTGCACCTGACTGATGTCTCATGAAGATTTTATATGTATGTGGGAAGTGCAATACAACATGTAGAGTATATTTGTCCAATTCACATTTCCTTTTGACATCCGTTACGACAAACAATGCTGTTTTAAGGTTCATATTCTCTTACAAATGTAGAGGTCCTTCAGGTCTACGTCTGACACATTTAGAAAGTAGGTCATACTTCGAGAACCACCAGAGCTACCACAGTGCCAATGTGTCGTGTAGTGTAAACACTCTAAACACCATCAGCATGTCAAGTATAGAATGACATCACTGTGAACTGACAAGCCAAACACTCACATTCATATCAAAAGGTAATTAATGATTTTCCAGCATTGATTTTGAAACTGATACACTATTAGTTAAAACTGTTGGTATAATCCCAATAGAGGGTATGCATATGACATCACAGTATAAAGAAGTTACTACGGTTACACCCGCTGAGTGGCAGAGAGACTACTGAGCAACAGCTTACATTAGTTTTACATTAGTTCTGTCTGCTTAAAATGCTGGCTTACAGCAGCTGCTCAGAATGTGCTCCAGCTGTGGTTTGCAGTATAACATTAAATTTAACCCTTTAAATAGTATGGTCATGATTGTTAAAAACCAAGGAGAATCATAAACTAAATTCTCCCTCATTTTTCATGGCAGACCAACAGCTAACTGTGGTGAACAAAGTGAGATTTTTGGGTCACATCATACGGGATGATCTTTGTGATTATGATGATGATGATGATTATGATGTACAGCAGCAGTGCAACAAACTGTATGTACAATCCAAAATGTGTACAAATGGTGTTAAAACAGCCCTTTTAATAGCTGACTGCTCTGTTCTAGACAGCCCATCTGTGGTGCAGTTATAGTACAGCAAAAATTAAAAGGCTTCAGGTGGCCTTTAATGATGCACTCAGAAGTCACATGGGCAAGTCACATGTTTGTGACACATAATGTTCCAATCTTTTAATGCAGTGATGAGGGATTTTGTGTACAAATTTATGTCTCGATTAACTGATTCCAAAAATGAAATCATCATAATCTGTGTGTAGCTTCACTTGACCAGATTCCACTGGATGCAAAATCTTTCTACTCTGCATTCTGAGACAGGTCATATATATAAAGGACAGTTCCAAGCAACAGACTGTCTTTATTTGTGTTGGCTGAAGTCACTGACATGTAGCACAGTGTGTCATCACGCACCCTCACTTCTGACATTACTGCAAAAATCAACAATGCTGCATGCAAACATGTCTCTCCAAGTCCTGCCGTGCATGTACAATGAGCTGCCAGAACTGTCCCTGGCTTCTCTGTGGCTATCCAAGGTTTTACTGGGGGCTCAGTTATTTCTGGCTGTGTTTTAACTGCAAAAAAAAAAAAGTTTTATAACATCAATGAGTAGCAGTGTTCACGCCGACAAATACAGCAGCTATTGTTAGCTGTCCCATAAAAGGGTGTAATTATTTAAAAGCCAACATTTGCACAAACCAGTCAGCATACATGAAGACCGTCCATCAGTTTCCTTCTCACTTTAATTTTGCCAACAAATCCGGCCTTGAAGTACAACCAAGTATCAAGGCATTTGTATGCCCTCAGGTATTTCCAACACGTACTCACTCCAGAATCGTTGCATGGTGCCGCTCTGTGAGAACCTTCCATGTTTACCCATGAAGTTTCAGGTATCCCTCTGCATCAGCTGTTTAAGTTCAGGATGCTGTCATGGCGATGTCAACAAATGGTGGGTGGGATGACGTCATGGTGGGATGACACACCCCGTTACAGTGATGTCACAGCATGCAGAAAGCAACATTGTCCTTATGTTTACACAACAGCAACCATCACAATGGTTAGGATTAGGCAACAAAGTCACAGACAGTTAGGTTTAGGCAAAAGAGGCACATGGTAAAGTGTAGGAAACACACACACACACACACACAGGAAGCAAACTCCAGACTCCCGCACAAAAGTCAGTTGTTTGTAAGACCCATCCACCTCCCACCCATGTGCCCTATAAGCACACTCATACTCCTTATACCACATGGTTACATGCAGCGTTTCATGCCCATGTGACCAGTTCCTGGCCATGTTCTCAAGTGTCCCTGCTCGTGCATCACTGCATGTAGATGCATCCAGTGCCCTCTGGCGGTCCACCAGTGTATGATAACAACATAGCAGAGTGGAGCTGTTTGACGAGTTCAGAGTGAAAACGGGCTGGGCTGAAATCAGCCAAGTCTACTGTCATGGGATATGCATAAAGATAAATGTGTGCCTCTTGATAGGCTCTTCACACCAGCTTGTCTGGCTGGTGGCCCAACCAGCTACACCATCAGAGACCAGCAAGAACTGGACTGGGACCATCTACGGCCGTCCTCCACCAGTTTAACATAACCAAAGCCAGCTATCAGCATGAACTGGTTTTTAGATGGATTTTTCAGCAGCACAGTTCATACCATTTTTCAGCTGCACAAGGGCCCCTAATAGTCTTTTAATTGCAATAATTGGGTACCAATTGTTTGAACCTTTCTGTAATCATTCATTGATGGAAAACTTTGCTCCCCTGCCCAAAATTCCTGATGGCTGGCCTGCAGTTGTTAAAACTACCGCTGACAAGGGACAAGGGTCATGACTCCGACTCATTTGCAACCACTTGTTTCTGTGTGACATGGGTTGCCAATTTGTAATCTCCATGACAACCTACTGAACCTTCAGACCTGATGACAACTGTAAGACAACCATTAAGGCAATGGAGAAAGCAGGTTTCTGTGTTAATGTAGAAAACATGTCACAATTTAGATACAGCTTGAAGTGGTTTCTATAGCCACCATATGTGGCTAGATCAATAGAGATAAAAGCCCTGAGGCAAATTACCAACTGTGTGTGTACTTGAAGCACTGTTTTGAAATAGAGCTGCTGACGTATGTCGTAGCCTTTGGGTCTAAGAAGTGGCTCATTGGGATTGAAGTATAGGAAATGCATGAAATTAGGGATAATTTCTCTCCCTCTGGTCTGACAACCCCTCCTCCATCAGCCCGTCTCTCTCTGTCTCACTGTTTGAGAATGCAAGATAACTGTATCACTGTTAGAGAGGGGCAAATTTACAGATAAATTCCCCCAAATCCTGGCATACAAATTGTGCTGTCCTCACAAGATGTGTCTGTATGCTGCTAGACAGCCAGCGAACCAATGAAGAAAACTCCGCACACAAGGCTTGCTTTTCTTGCTTTATGAAGCTTTCTTGCAAAAATAAGTGGTAACTGAAACATACAGAAAAAATAAAATAAACTTCCAATACTGCTCAGAAAACAACAAAGATTGTCTATACGCGAGAGCACTCACTCAGTGGCCCAGAAACGATACTTTCTAGAGAAGATGTCTCACTCTGTAGACTTTTTAACCTTAGAGTTTTTAACAATATTTATTAGAACTTTTAGCTATTTATTTACGGAAAATGAAATAATTTATTACTTTTTTAACTAACTTATGAAACATATGAATTATTAATGTCTTTGGCCCAAAGACATGACACAAATGACAGCATCCTACTTGGCCACTTTGTTGTTCTGAACTGTGATTATCTGCATCTGTGCTGGCATCACAGCTGGAGATTCTTTTTTTTTTTTTCCAGGGGAATAATCCTGTACAATATAATCAATGAGGACACCTTGACATTCCTCTGCTGTTGCAGCTGTGAAATCAATAAAATATGAATCATCTGCCATTTCAAAACCCACCTGCTTGTCAAGATATAAAAGATAAGAGAGAAAGAATTTCAGTGAGGTGTACCACTCATGATTTTCAGTTATAGAGGGTATGAGCTGACATCACTTTGCACTGGAACACGCCCCCTCGGTTGGACTGAGTGGCAAAACATTGCTTCAACATGGCTTCTTTAGCAGGGGGAATTTCGAAACCAGGATGGAAACTAATGATTATCTGCAGAGATTAAAAGCAAATGCACTCGAATAAATGACCAAAATGACTAATGAACCACTGGTCCGTGGACATTGAATCTGAACTTGTCAAATAGCGCCATTCTGTCAGTGCTTTTGGTGTACGAGCGTGATGCCAAAAGTCATCTTCCGTGTGGCTAGATGGCGTCAGATTAGAACGCAGTCAGACAAAACCAGTGGTATTGTTGATGTTGGCTGGAAGGCACTGGGTGCATCCACATGCAACACTCATGAGTGGTGTCACATGACAATGCGGCAGGACATAGCCAGTCGCTTGTGCATGAAACCAGGTAATAATGCTGCAGGTAACCACATCATACAAGGAGTGCATGTACACCTGTAGGGTGGGTGGGTCCCACAAACAATGGAATTTCATGTGGGAGTGTGGCGTTCGCTTCCAATGTATATAATGTACTTCCCCCTCATGACTCTGTTATTTCTCAAACTCAAACCAGCTAGAGTGACCATCACAAGCTGGGATGACAAGATAAGCCATCAGAACATTAGGCAAAAACATGCCTTAATATGATCAAACAAGCTGGTCAACCAGCTTGTCAAGCTGTGTTTTTCCCAAAGGATGTACTTTATTTGGGGAGGTTGCTGGGGCAAAATGCATCCCTCCCTTCACCATAAATTACCACATTACACAGTTTCAGGCTATGATAAATGCCGTGATTTTGACATTTATAAAGAAAACAAAAAACCCAGTTGTGAGTTTTAATACAAAATACAACCAGTTAAAGTTAACTGTGCCTCTCCTAAGCCAAATAAAAAAAAACACAAATCATTTCCCAGTGTTTAAAAATTATCTGAAGCACCTCAACTGTTTTGCACCACCCCCTCTCATAAATAACAAACAGTCCCTAATGCTACTCTCTCTCGCCAAAATTTGACACAACTTTGAAGTGTTATTATGCCCCCTTGCCAACATGATAGCGTAAAATGGTTGTTACCCCCTACCTGTTAACAAGTAGGTGATCATGCCTGTTTCCCATGATCATTCATGTTCTAATCAAGACTCCTTTTTTTGTCACTAATGTAGTTTTTCCTATTGCATACGACATACACCACTTCATTTCCCCTCTCCTGGTGATCCATATAAGACCCCATGAACACTCAGCTTGTTTTATTGTGTTTAGAGCCGAACTGGGATGGAAGGGTTATTACACTGAGAGGCTCATTCATCAGGGTCAGCTCATTGGTTTAATGCTTATCTCAAACTGAGAAAACCCAGACAAAGTTCCTACATGTTAACATTACAACACTGGGCTGAAAAATTAAGCCAATTTGAATTTGCAAAATATTGCAGTTTATTGGATGACCACTTGAGGCTGGATCCCAAAATCAAGTCAGTCCCCATAGACCCCCATGTTAAAATATCCAACTTTATAGCAGAAATTAACATGTTTTCAGCATGGTACAAAAAAGAGTTTTGGTCTCAATACTGTACAGTGTGTGACTTTTTTTTTTATTTTCACCCTTTTACATTTTACTAAGGCCCAAAGTTACCCATATTTACGGATGAGGCTGCTTGAGTGACAGGTTGTCTGTCAATAGTGTCCTTGGCTTCACAGTCAGACTCACTCCTTCCTCCTCCACTGCTCAGATCACTTCTCCAAATACGGTCACTGCCGGCTCCATGAAAAACCAAGTTGGCGACAGCCAAAATGCTGAAAGCACGGCCTCAAAACAGTAGTTCAGAAACCAATGTGTGACATCAGCTACGCCCATTGTTTATACAGTGTATGGGGAACATCTACATTGCTCATCTGTCCTTCCAGTATTCAAAGACATGCAGGTAATAAACACAATAATGTAAAGCCCTCAAGTGCATTGAAAGACCTGGAAAGAGGCAGCACTCAGAACAGCATCAAAGCCTCCATCAACGTTGTCATACAACTCCTCAACTGTAATAATACTAAACCATCTCTCTTGTTTATCAGTATGGAGTCATTATCATTCTGGAACATACAGCCATCACAGATATAGCCCCTTAGTCCAGGAAAGATGGAATCACAGGGTGTAACAGCTCCTATGAAATATATTCACTGGGTGTCATACAGCCAAGCAGAATAATCATATGACCTGATGACTCCCAAAACATGCCCGCCAACACTATTACTGATCCCTCACATTTTTTCATGGATTGCAACATGGATAGAAGGTGATATTTAGCTTATGAAAAATGGAAACATATATCTTACATCAGAAGCTTGAATACATACATACACACATACATATGTAAATACATAAATACATATTTATTACATGGCTGTGGTCAATACTCAATTTAGCATTCTACAGTCTGTTGGTTCTGCGTAACATATCATCGCTATGGATACAGTTCTGATTCTTGAAGCCTGTAAATCAGGGTTCATTTCCAGGCACGCTGTACATTATTCCTTACATACAAACCTAGAGGAATGACTCATAGCTCAGGGGATTGGGTTCTGTGTTCTGCCCATCAGGTCATAGATCTTTGTGCATTGATCTGAGACACATATGGTCTTCTAATAGAAACCATGCCATTTAAAGCCTCTGGAAACCCAAATCACCAAAAACTTTAATATTTAATTTATCCATATAACTTAATTTGGATAAAGCCAATCAAAAATTCAAAGTCAGCTGTCAGTTGATGATAATTTAACATGCCAAACTGAAATCCCTCAATGCTCCTTTCAATAGGGTGCATTCAGAAACATTTCTTCTCGCTGCCGGACCGGACTCTGGCACAAGCTGGACACTTGGTAAAGTCGGGCCGCTGTTGGAATGTATTGTTCAGTTACCCAGAGCACCACACTCTGGAAATGTCAGAGCGTACTCTGTCTAGGGAGAAAGAGCAACAGAGCGCCAAACAGCAAATGTGTGATGAACTCAACCATTCTGTAATTCATGGATAAATTAAACGCTCTGTGGCTTCAAACAACAGCTCTCTCATGTAAGTGTGGAGCGTCGGATTGGATTTAGGAACGCAGCCAGAGTCAGAGGGCTGAACAGATAGAGCTGTACCACACCCACTCTGCTTCGCTCCATGGCTGTCGTCGTGGAGACGAGAGACAGCTACCAAAGGCGGGATCCAAGGAGGTGTCAATCAAAACATGATCTGCCACACCCAAAGTCTGCGAAAATGCTATTGTCATCAAAATGAGTTGTTTTCAGCTTCATTTTCTAATAGTTGGTAACATTTATTGTTTTACTCAGATTTTTGTCAATACTTCATGAGATGCTCAAATTTGATATAATATGTGCATTTCTTTTTCAAGCCGCATCTCCAGAGGCTTAAAGGCTTGGTTTTAAGGGATGAATGCAATTACCTTCTTTTGGCATCGAAACGAAGGAAAACATCCAATACCAAAGATGTTGCATCCTGGTCATGAGTAAATCCTGGTCATGAACCGGTTTCTGTGGCTGGAAGTGGTTTTCACCTTCTCTATAATCACAGACCTATCTGTTGAGCGTCAAATAATGTAGAGAGCCTCTCTGCACTGCTCACTAAGGAGCTGCTCACCAATCCTTGATGGGCTGTCCAAGAAATTAGGCCTGGAATGCCCACGGTAACCATCATCAGTGTTGCGTTGGATCAAAGTCTCTCTCACTCCCACTAGTTCAGAGTGCAACAGCTCAGCTTCTTACGGCTTTTAACAGATGAAATTACATTGTGTACCCTATTACATACATCAAGATAATTATCAGACAACTTGAAAACAAGAAATGTAGGATCTTTGTTCTCTTCAAACTACAAATCATGACAACACTCTTACTTGTATTTGATATAATGTTGCACATCATATACAGAACAAATAGTAACGGCCTGTTTGAGGCCAGCACTAGGAGAACTAAGGACCACAAGATCATCTGCATACATTATATGATTCACAAAAGCATCACCTATCATGCATCTAATTGTACATACATTCAGATCATTACACAAACAATCAATATATAGATTAGAAATAACAGGGGACAAAATCACCCCCTTGTCTCATGCTATTGCCAATCCCAAATGGGGATGAAAAACAACCACCCCATCTTACTTGTATAGTCTAGTTTGGCAGTATGCCAAAATTCTCACAATGTATTTGTGAACCCTTTTTGATTCAATTTATAAAACAACTTTTAATTGTTAACACAGTCAAACAGAAACATCAATAAAACACATGGGGACTGGGTTCTTAGTGATGTCAATTTTTGATTTATGTTATTATATTTTAATTTTGTAATTCTACCATTTTTACTGCATTTTTTGCTTTTATTTATCTTTGTGGGTTTTTTTTTTACTTGTTGTGTCTTTCATTTTTTTCTCTCACCTGTTTTAACTAAATCCTAATGTTTGGTAGCACTCTTTATCTCTCTCTGTTGCTATATTACTGTATGGGCATCCTGTTTCTGCTTTTGTTTTGTAAACTCTGTTTTTTAAAGTGCTTTATCAATAAAGGTATTATTATTATTATTATTATTATTATTATTATTATTATTATTATTATTATTATTATTATTATTATTATTATTATTATTATTATTATTATAATTATTACTATCAGGAGGAGAGGTTGAGGGAGGACCCAAAATGCAGAACACAAAACAGACAGAAGAGTATTAAAAAAAAACAAAAAAAAAAAACAAGGGGCGCATTTGATGCCAAAAAACAAACAGGTAACCAAAAACACAAAGTACAAATAAAATACAAAACTAAACTAAACTAAAACAAACCAGGATAATACTGAAAACACTCAGATGAAGACAGGAGCAACAGCAGTGGCAAGAACAGGAAGGGCAACTGGGCAGGATAGCAGCAGGAAAACCATAAGGCAGGATCAACAGCAGGTCAAACAGGGCAGGAACATGGCAGGACACAGCAAGGAACAACAGACAGAGATAACAGACAAGCTGTCAAAGAACAAAGGATAACACAGGTATATATACACAGAGGGAACTAATCAAGAAAATGACACACAGCTGAGGTAGGTGGACACAGGAAACACAGGGATTGGCTAACTCATGAAGGTGTGTTAGAAACAGGTGTACAGGGAAGACTCACAAGGAAGGACAAACAAGATTAATACAAGACAGGTGAAATTAATCAGGGAAACACACAAAGACGGGGCAAAACCAGGCATAACACAGGAGGACTGGAGGAAATATAAAATGAAACAGAAAAAACGGAACGTAAGTAATTAGAAACAAGGAAAAGAAACACAGAAAACCCAACCCCAAACGCTTAAATCATGACATTTACAATTTTTATATCTTGTCCCCTACTATTCGGAATCCGAATGCATGAAATGTAATGTGTACTGTATGGTTAAAGGCCCTGAAAGCTTGGCTTCATATCTCCAAAAACTGTAGATATCCATAGCTACATGAGTAATGTTTAAGTTTAATGTTTAAAAAATACTGAAGTGTTTAGAGTTTGATACTCAAAAACCTGCTTATCTGCTTAAAAAAGGACAGTGTGGGTGTTGTTTGATCAGATTTGATTTTTCATGTAAGAATCAATTATGAACATATACTTTATTAATCCCCAAAGGGAAATTTATCTGTCAGCTGAAAACTTAATGTCAACAATAGAAAAAGATGTAGACGATAAAAACTACATTAAAAAGGTCTAGACATATTGCACAGACCCAAGCTATATTTTAAAACCATATTGCATAGTCTCACACCACATTGCACTGTCCAGAGCATATTGCACAGTCCCACTTGGTGCTCTCACCCCACTCACACACCCCACAATGACCATATCATCAGACTACTACTGTAAATGACACATGTCTCTGTTGTACTGAAAGTCAGAAGTTTAGAGGTTAAAGAGCACAGGAGAGAGCACCATCCCATGTGGAGCACCTGTGTTACTGACCACTGTCTCAGATAAACAAGTAGGGGTCCACCTGCATCCCGTCCAGCTTCTCACACAGCGACAAGGGCTGGATGGTATTAAATGCACTGGAGAAACCAAAAAAAGTGATTGGTATGATGATGATGGCATCCAATGCCCACCTCTTCCTGGTAGGCAAACTGCAGCTGGTCCTGTGCATGCTTGTACCTGGGATCTGAGTATGTGGTCATCACATTGGCAGTAGCAGTGGTTGTCTCAGCAGCAGCAGCAGTGGTAGTTACCACAGCAGCAGCCACAGCAGCAGCAGCGGTGGTGGCTGTAGCAGCAGAAGCGCAGGTGGTGGTTGTCGCAGCAGCAGCAAAAGTGGTCACCGCAGCAGCAGTGGTGGTGTGTCACAGCAAAAGTGGTCACCGCAGCAGCAGTGGTGGTGTGTCACAGCAAAAGTGGTCACCGCTGTAGCAGTGGTGGTGGTTGTTGCAGTAGTAGTGGTGGTCATCACAGCAGCAGCGGTGGTGGTGGTTGTCACAGAAAAAGTGGTCACCGCTGTAGCAGTGGTGGTGGTTGTTGCAGTAGTAGTGGTGGTCATCACAGCAGCAGCGGTGGTGGTGGTTGTTGCCAAAGTGGTTGTGTTGGTCGTCATGGCAGCAGCAGCAGTGTTGAAGAAGAGGGGTGAAGGGAAGGCAGCCAGGGCTGGGCAGTCAAATCAGTTGAAAAAGAGGTTGAACTCGTTTGCTCTTTCCACATCACCCTCTATTGAGCAACCTTTCTCCAGCTTGCCACCTGCGATTGTCATCATACCATCCCAAACTTCTCTCGTGTTGTTGCCCTGCAGCTTCTGCTCAACTTTTCTCTGGTAGGACTCTTTAGCCTCACGTGAGTGCAGTTTAATTTTCCTCTGAATATTCCTCAGGTCGGTCATGTTCCCGTCCTTAAAGGCCCGTTTCTTTTTATTGAGGAGGGCCTTGAAGTCACTGGTGAGCCATGGCTTGTTGTTTGTGAAGCAGCAGATTGTTTTGATTGATATGACTTTGTCCATGCAAAAGTTCAGGTACCCTGTCATGCATTGTGTAATCTCATCACTGTCCTCACCATGTGATTTCAGCAATGTGCTCCAGTCAGTGGACTCTAAGTAGTCCCTGAGTCCTCTGCTTCATATGACCATTTCCTGAAGGAACGTGTCGTTGCAGGTTTATATTGAGTCTGCAGGTGGATCAGGTTATGGTCCAGCTTCCCAAGGGAGGGCAGAGGTATGGCTCTGTATGCGTCTTTTTCATTAGCATACAAGAGGTCTGTTGTTCTGTTTTTCCTCATGGGGCAGTCCACATACTGTACAAACGACGTGAGCACCGGGTCCAAGGTGATTTGATTAAAATCTAAAATAAAAGCCTCCGGGTGCTGTGTCTGTTGCCTGGCTACGGTTTCAAGTATCAGATCACGGCTGGGTCCGTGTCGGGTGGCAATGGAGCACAAACACAAACTGCAATAGCTTGTGAAAAATCCCTGGGGTCCCTGGAGACTCACCGCTAGTAGCTCGACATCCAGAGTGTTTCTTTTACTGTCACATGCCTAGGGTAACACCAGTTGTTAATCAAAAGTGCAAGACCTCTGCCTTTTCTTTTGCCGCTGAGCTTTGGTCTCTGTCCGCTCTTACACAGGTGAATCCAGGTATATCCACATTAGCATCCGGTATGTTGTTACTGAGCCATGTCTCCGTGAAGCAAAATAAACTGATTTCAGATAAACATTCCTGATAACTCTTGGCTTTTAGCTCGTCGATCTTATTAGGCAGTGATTCACATTTCCCATGATCACAGACGGGATAGATGGCTTGAGTCTCTCCAGCCACTTAGCTTCACGCGAGGCTGCCACTCGCAACAGTGCCATAAACAGTGTTAATACTCTCAGTTCAGCTCATTAGCTCACTTGGCATATGCTGTATCATGTTGAGAGTCCCTTAATTAATTGCAAAAAAAATGCTTGCTTTATACAATGATGCTGGATTCTTTCAGAATAACATACGTTAATTTGAATTCTCACCAGATGTTTCTTGAATTACTTTTTTGTTTCTTGCTGCAGGAAGTATAATACAATCTGTCATGTAGTTCAATGAAAAATACATTGAAGTTTTTCTGTACGTCTGAAAAATAGTTTGAAATTCTTTGTGTTTTGTCCACAGTGTGATTTGTAATTTATCAAAGGATCATCACTGATCCTTTAAGCGAAGACTTAGAGGAAAAGTTAAGAAAACACTTTTTTGTTGCTTTCTGTCTAATTCTCCTCTACAAAAAACTGCATTTTGTGTTCTTTAATAATTGCTGTACTTCTCGTACAGCAATTATTATTAAAGAACACAAAATCAATAGAATGCCTCTGATGGGGCCTCTGCCAGTTGTAATTAATAATTTTTCAGTTCTTTGACATTGACATGGCCTTCTGCACCATGCAGCGCTTATGGTCTAAACAGTCATCCATTATTTATTAAAAAAATGGTATTGACGGTAATAACAAAAAGCTTTTTGTTGCTTTTTGTCTAATTATTTTACAAAAAAATGCAGTCAGGCACAACAGTAATTAAAGAACACAAAGTCAATAGAATGAGTTTGATGAAGCCTGTGCCAGTTGTAATTAATAACTCTTCAGTTAGTCTTTAACACTGAAATGGCGTTCTGCAACATGCAGCGCTGTTTATTATTTATTAACAATACGTTATTACCAATATTAACAAAAAGCTTTTTGTTGCCTTCTGTCTAATGTCTTTTAGAAAAAGCAGCAAACAGACAGAAACAACAATAATGAAAGGGCCTAGAAGCCAAGAAAATATGTCTGATGGAGTCTCTGTCAGTTTAGTCTTTAATTAGCATGATTAAGCGCTGAGTGTAGACTCAAAGAGACAGTCTAGACATCGCTGAACCACGGCTGAAATGATTCAGTGGTATATATTTTATTCCCTTTTTCAGACTGATGTAGTCATTGTGATAGTATAACTGATGTGTTGCCTTCATCATCTTTTAGTGTCTAAGAGTGCATTCAGTCTAAACAAAAATTGTACACTCATGCACTGTACAGAGACTAATGTTCAATATTATGTCTTGTATTAAATGAAAATCTGTGTTGTCATCTCTCATACAGGTGAAAAATTGCTTGTTTAATGGTGTTGGATCCCTAATCCATAGAGATTTTGAGAGACCATAAGATCCAATTTTTCTTCTGATAAATAAAAGTCCTTATATATTAGATACCTCAAAACAAATGTAAAACCCACTCAAATGAAATGGTTCCAGACAGGCTCCCCAGCTCTGTACCAATAATAATAAATGCATGTTCCTCTTCAGTGAGAGTGCTTCTTATAGAGGCAGCATACACACTGTGTCACAGTACATAAGCGATGAAACACATCCCATAATCATATTTATTAAGTCTCAGGTGAGCACATAGAAATAAGTAATATTGGATTTCACACGAGTACAGCTTCATTATAGGCTGCAGTGTTTCTTTCATTTTGGTCGTTAATTAAACATGTTGCCACTTAAGGGTCTGTGAGTCAGAATAAAAGAAATGTGTGTGGGTTTGTTGTCAGCCAGAAGTACTTTGGTTATTAGAGTTAAAGGGAATGGGGGCTCGTTACCTATTTATTTGTTGGCCAGCACATAATATATAAGACATGGAGAGAGCAAAATCAATTAGAACAAGCCACAATGGATTCATTTTGGAGCCCGACTCATCACTTAGTAGCTTAAGTCTTCACATCCAATAATAGTCGTGCATTATCCAGTTACACATTCAGATTTCATTTTTGCTTTAAACTTGCTTTAAAATTATTTAAATTCAAAACTGGCTATCAAAATTCTGAGCCTTTGGCAAAAATGTAAAGGATTTTGTAATTCGCAAATTAATAACAATTCAGGCTCTTTGTGTAATATCTTAAGGCTAGAATGATGCTGGTAGAACATCAAAGAGTAAAAATGATTGGCTGTGTAGGAGGCTCCATGCAGTTCTTTTATACAGTTTAAATGTGTCAGAAAGAAAAAAAAAAATGTGCCACTCGTTTCAATATTAAAATTACCCAGGAGCTGTATATTTATTCTAAGTTCTTTATTCTAAGAACAACAGAACTCCACCAAATTGCTTTCTCTGGCATTAGTCTGAAAAAAGACAATAATATTGCTTGTGTGTTTGCGGTCAATCTAGATGTTGTTTTTGGGAAAGCAGCACTTGAAAAACACTTTCTCCAAAGAACAATCTGTCAACAGTTACTAAAAGTAATTGCTAAAAGACGGGAGGTCACAGTCACGCAGGAATCATTCAGATCTGTAGATGTTTTAAAAAATCTTCTAATCTTACATCCTTATATCTTGTTACCAGTTTTGGCTAATAATTGACATTAATACAGCTCCAGCTTTCAAGTGGCTGAGAGACTGCATTTATGTCCTGCTTTGTATCGACAGTGAAAGTGGTCTTTAGTTATGCCACATTGTGTTTGGTCATTTCTTGCAGCTATATGTGGCAATGCTACGAGGGTTGAATTTATTTACTGATTTTTTGTTAGTTAATAAGTGCCCAACAACGCCACCTAGGGGAATTTCACCCCCAGGAAATACATCAGGGGGAACCACCACTCTAATATTAACAAGGTCGCCCAGGTTCGAGAGGCACCAGAGACTGAGGGATTCCAAAATAAGGTATCAAAAGGAAGTTTATTAACAATATATCAAAAGTTAAAAGGCTGAACAAATCTCAGTGGTGATGCAAGCAATAATATAATAATAATAATACGTGGCAAAATATCACACAATCCTCCAGGGCACCTTAACAGGTTGGTTGAGCTGCCAATAAAGTGCATGTGCTAGGTACAGGGCTGAGGGCTCACCAGGCGAGGATGACTGAGAGGGGGAGAAGGGTCCTGATGATACAAACCACACGTGAAGAAAAAAAGAAACCACACACCATCGACTGACACCCAGGTGCACTACTGTACAGGGAGTGAAGGGACCGCCACCATGGGGATCAGTCACTCGCCACACCAACCCAGCAGCTCCTGTCCAAGAGAGAGAGGCAGATATTAATCAAGGCAAGAGGGCAAGAAAACAAAACTAAACCGAAACTGCCCCGCCACCACACTCTGCTGGGCCCAGGAGGTCACCACCAAGGTTGATTGTGCTTCAATTGCCGCTCAGGCACAGTTAACCCAACAAACCAAAACAATAGAAAAAAAACAGAACTTATGCAAAATTAACTGAATAACTAAACAAAGTCTACAGAAAACAATGATCACAAAATCCGTACACAATAAAATGAATATCTAAGTACAATACCAAAAGAAACAATCAACTAATGATTAAAAAGTTAACTGGCGTGGATCAGTCCTCCTAGTGCAGCTTTAAGTCCTATGCTGCGTGTTACTCCCACAGGATCCACACCACATACAGTGCAGGCAACACTCACGGGTCATCCAGAGGGATTTACTCCAGGCGTGCGAGACCGCACGCACACGCCGAACACACAATTATATACAAAGGAAAGAACAAAACGGAAAACAGTGGACACAAATGTGACGAGTGGAGAGCTTGCTGCAGCGAATCCGCGACAGAACGGTAGACAGAACAGCAGCACAGCGGCCCACGTCAGAGGAGGAGCCACCTGCTGTGATACAGACTAAAATTAATATGTGAATTGCAATTAGATGGATTAAAACAATCACGCATACATACCCGTGAGTGAGGGCGCAGCGTCACAGGCAACAGGAGACATAGCCACCAACCAACCACCTTTATAACTGCTAACAGCAAACAGAGACCAGAATCACATAACGTGCAGCCCGACAGAGCGCATGAGACACGCCAGACACAAACGAGCCAGCCTACCTGAGGGTTCCCAACGCGGGGCACGGATTATTACGCACGGCTCCGAGGCCACGCACTCCCAACCCCCGGCCAGAGTACAGGCCAACTCTGCCGGAGAGCAGAAAGCATATCAGACATGGCACCAATACAAGCTAGAGACGCAGTAATAGTGTCCGAGCCTACCTGGCAAAGTGAGCAGAGGAGACGCGCCGACCTACGTCTCAAGACTGCCACGTGGATCAACTCTGCCACGCGAAACCACATTGCCGACACACACGCTCAGGTTTCCGGATGAGGTGGGAGGACGCACATCTAAGAGGCGCAGCCCTCCCCCATATATAGCTTTGGCTGGCCTCGCCCAGTACGCTGGTGAAATTGGATGATTGCTCCCAGCCCAGTGTCACTCAATGGGCAGGGAGCAAAGGGGCGAGCCTACACAGCTATCCACCTGACCCAGCACATAACTAACATGAGTGGAGACGGGCTGTGCCATCCTGCCACATATACACGTCTTGAGATGAGAAAGCTTGTCCTCAGAAGATGCTCAGCTCTGTCTTACATCCTGCATGTTTCCTCATTGTGGTGGACTGCAGCAATTTTAAATATAATGACGGTTGTTGACACAAACTGTGTGACAGGGTCAGAGAAAGGGGGAGAGAAGAGGGGGCAGTAATTTAGATTTTCGGCTCACTAGATCAGTAATTCCACAGATGGTGCTTGGCAACCCTGTTCCCAAGAAATTATATGTATATACTTCTAATTTGCCACTTACATTATAGGGTAGTTGCTGCAGAGAGTGATCAGTGAGAAGGTGGTTTGGTTGTTTGGTTTGCTTGTGCAGAAGCTTGGTACAGGAGAATAAGGTTTACATCCTGACTCCATGATGTGCTTATGTTTAGGAAACAGAACTGATCTGGTTAGATAGTGTCAGCTAAATGTTAACAAAGTAAACTGCTCTACTCTTTCACTTAAACTGACTTTTCAAGGTTTTTAATCGGCCAAGGCCACAATTTTTCCCCAACATTAAAGTATGCTAGCTAACATTAGGTAGTACAGTAACTTTGGTAATGTTACATTACAGCACTTAATCACTTGATTATATGTAATATGTAAATCTGAATAACGTTAAGTTTTTCATTCAACATTAAATACAATAATTGCATATAACTTTATATACTATCATAAATCATATTTATTATTTTTATGTCATATGTCATGGTATTGTTACCACTATTGTTGCTATGCACTTCTCTCCCTCTCTTTTTCTTTTCCTCTCTATCTTTATCTTTCCCATATATAATTTTGTTATCTATTGTCATTTAACATCTATTGCACATCTGTCCATCCCTAAAAAGGACAACTAAGGAGTTTTTCCTTTGTCAATGTGAAGGTCTAAGGATAGAAGGATGTTGTATGCTGTAAAGCTCTCTGAGGCAAATTGTGATTTGTGATTATCCATCCATCCATCCATCCATTTTCTTCCACTTATCCGGGGTCGGGTCGTGGGGGCAGCAGCCTAAGCAGGGAAACCCAGACTTCCCTCTCCCCGGCCACTTCATCCAGCTCTTCCTGGGGGACCCTGAGGCGTTCCCAGGCCAGCTGAGAGACGTAGTCTCTCCAGCATGTCCTGGGTCTTCCCCGGGGCCTCCTACCGGTGGGACGTGCCCTGAACACCTCACCAGGGAGGCGTCCTGGAGGCATCCTAATTAGATGCCCGAGCCACCTCATCTGGCTCTTCTCAATGCGGACCGATGACCTAGCTTCTCACCCTATCTCTAAGGGAGAGCCCAGCCACCCTACGGAGGAAACTCATTTCAGCCGCTTGTACCCGCGATCTTGTTCTTTCGGTCTCTACCCAAAGCTCATGACCATAGGTGAGGGTAGGAATGAAGATCGACTGGTAAATCGAGAGCTTTGCCTTTCGGCTCAGCTCCCTCTTCACCAAGACAGACTGGTGCAGAGTCCGCATTACTGCAGACGCCACACCGATCCGCCTGTCGATCCTTCCCTCACTCGTGAACAAGACCCCGAGGTACTTAAACTCCTCCACTTGGGGCAGGACTTCATCCCCGATCCGGAGGGGGCACGCCACCCTTTTCCGGCTGAGAACCATGGTCTCGGATTTGGAGGTGCTGATTTTCATTCCAGCCGCTTCACACTTGGCTGCGAACCAATCCAGTGAGAGCTGAAGGTCACGGCCCGATGAAACCAACAGGACCACATCATCTGCAAAGAGCAGAGACCCAATCCTGAGGTGACCAAACTGGACCGCCTCAACACCCTGGCTGCGCCTAGAAATTCTGTCCATAAAAGTTATGAACAGTATCAGTGACAAAGGGCAGCCCTGGCGGAGTCCAACCCTCACCGGAAACGAGTTAGACTTACTGCCGGCAATGCGGACCAAGCTCCGGCACCGGTCATACAGGGAACGGACAGCCCGTATCAGGGAGTCCAAAACCCCATATTCCAGGAGAACCCCCCGCAAGACTCCCCGAGGGACACGGTCGAATGCCTTCTCCAAGTCCACAAAGCACATGTGGACTGGTTGGGCAAACTCCCAAGCACCCTCAAGGATCCTGCCAAGGGTCCAGAGCTGGTCCACACTTCCACGACTGGGGCGAAAACCGCATTGCTCCTCCTGAATCCGGGGTTCGACTATCCGGCAGACCCTCCTCTCTAGTACCCCCGAATAGACCTTACCAGGGAGGCTGAGGAGTGTGATCCCCCTGTAGTTGGAACACACCCTCCGGTCCCCCTTCTTGAAAAGAGGGACCACCACCCCAGTCTGCCAGTCCAAGGGCACTGCCCCCGATGTCCACGCAATGTTGCAGAGTCGTGTCAGCCAAGACAGCCCCACAACATCCAGGGCCTTGAGGAACTCCGGGCAGACCTCGTCCACCCCCGGGGCCCTGTCACCGAGGAGCTTTTTGACCACCTCGGTAACCTCAGCCCCAGAGATAGAGGAGCCCACCCCCGGGTCCCCAGGCCCTGATCGGGGGGGCCATTCCTCCCGATCACGCCCCTCCAGGTCTCACTGTCGTTGCCAACGTGAGCGTTGAAGTCCCCCAGCAGAACGAGGGAGTCCCCAGAAGGAGCACTCTCCAGCACCCCCTCTAAGGACTCCAAAAAGGGTGGATACTCTGAACTGCTGTTTGGACCATAGGCACAAACAACAGTCAGGATCCGTCCCCCAACCCGAAGGCGGAGGGAGGCTACCCTCTCATTCACCGGCGTAAACTCCAACATGCAGGCACCGAGCCGGGGGGCTGAAAGTATTGCCACCCCTGCCCAGCGCCTCTCACCATTGGCAACTCCAGAGTGGAAGAGAGTCCATCCCCTCTCAAGAAGACTGGTTCCGGAGCCCAAGCCATGTGTCGAGGTGAGGCCGACTATATCTAGTCAGAACTTCTCAACCTCGCGCACCAGCTCAGGCTCCTTCCCCACCAGAGAGATGACATTCCACATCCCCAGAGCTAGTTTCTGCAGCCGAGGATCGAGCCCCACCCCCAGGCCTGGCTCCAGGGGGGGGCCCCGGTGACCCGCGTCCGGGCGAGGGGAACTCCGAACCATTGATTGATGTCATCATAGGGGTCTTGTGAGCTACACTTTGTCTGGATTTGTGATTATGGGCTTTATAAATAAAACTGACTTGACCTTTAGTTTTAAGCTTTGACTTTGGAGCCTGACCCAAGGATCTAAGGCTGTGAACCGGCTCATAAGGGGTCAACATTTATGTTATATAGCTTGGGGCCTGACACAGACAAGCTTTAAAAATGCTCAATAAAGTCTTACAATCAACTCTAAAATGAACAGGAGCCCATGAAGAGAAGCCAGGATTGGGGTGATGTGATGTTTGTTAAAACCTCTATCTACAGCTGTCACTGTCAGCAGGCAGCAGTCAATTGCCACTGCAGTAATGGCAGCACCACTTGTTGGTGGAACACACATATTGGTCACCGCATTCGTCTGTAGTGTAAATGTAATTTATGTGAAACAGGGTTTACTGGGAATAAACAAACCAGGCTTCATGATAAAATTTCTGGTTGACTGATCAGGTTGAGTCAACATCTTGTTTTCACCCTGGGATGAACACTATCAACCCTGTGGATGCACCAGGTATCAGATGGTCAAAGATGTCTCACTTGATATTTGCCAGTCACTTCTTATTAACAGCCTCATATCCGCCAAACTCTGTAATGTAATGTAATGTAATGTAAATAGTAAAACAACCATTTTGCTCTGGCATCCACTCACACAACAGACTTAAGCAGAAAAACATTCTTCTTTTTTGTTTCTTTTCCATGTGCACCAAAGTTGCATAGGACAACAATAGAAACTCACAACTTATCTAAAACAGAAATTATTATAGACTGTAGATTTTAGCATGCTAACCCTTGCTAATTAGCACTTACATAATTACACTGACATGTGAGATCAGGATTGTTTAGCTTTTGCTAAGCCTGCGCAAATCACATAAAAAGAGCCCTATAATTCTCAAAGCATTGCATGGGATGAAATCCACTCCTGACTGCACTGCCAAGCAAATAGCATTTTAGTGGCCCTGCACATCTGCAGGACCATTATATCCTGCACATATTGAAATGAGTTAATATGCATACATTGTTGCACAAAACTGTCCCCTTTCTATGCAGAAATAAAAAATAAAAAAAATACAACTACCTACTGGCATTGAAACCCTGTCGATAAGTAAAAAACCTCCTTGCTTCAGATCTTAGTTTTGAGTGAAGCTGTCCAGCAGAGTTTCAGGAGCTGGACCACACCTCAACCGCACCTCTTCTGGCTTAAATACCCTCCTAACCCGCTCTCTTTCGTTCTTGTATTCTGCACCCCCCCTCCTTGTTTCCTCCTTCTCTCCATAGGGTCCTAGGGGGTCTGTCGTGCCTGGGAGCCACAACGGATTCCCCACCAAAGCTTCCCCACACTGCACTAAACCAATCAATCCCCCAATAAATAATTAATCAATCCATGTTCATACCAATTCCATTCATGTCAATAAATTGTCCAACTGATCTTCTCGTTAAAGGTGTGGACCTTGCTAGTGAAACCTCATATTAGAAACATTACTAAAACAGCATTTTATCATCTCAAGAATGTTGTCAGATTACATTTTCATTTGTATGAAAAGTCCTATTCAGATAGAGTTTGACTGATTAATTGATTGATTGATTGATTGAGCTCCATAACAGTCCATTTTACAAAGATCAGTGCTAATAGCCACACACAGTGGCAGTAAAATCTTCAGAAAGATAAAAAACGCTCACTGATAGACCCATATGTGAATTCTCTCTGTCATATTCAGATTCGTTGGCTTAAGTTTTGAGGAATGTCTGCACCTCATCTGTCAAGACTCTGAGCTAATGGTCTGGAAATTTCGCAAAAAAGGGCAAATTGCACTCAGTTGCAAAATGGCAGCGTTTTCACTGTAACATCATTAGCGCAATACCTTTTTTGAATTTGAAACTGTAACAAAGGTAGGCAGCAGTTGCAAGTGATACCACAATTCATTTGTGAATTTGCCCCGAGTACACAAAAATACAGCTGAGGCTGAAAGGAATGTTTAATCGTTTTGCAGGTATTTAACCAACATATTAAACAAATTAATGGTGCAAGATGAAAAAGAAGAGACATCATCAAAGTCATTAGGATTCATCCAAAGGGGGCCAAGAATGAAAGTCAGTATGGTTCATCCTTTGGGGACCATGAATGTCCATTCAATAGTTGTAATGTCAACTGGAGGCATGCCATACTGGCGGTGTCCAAGGTAAACGTTTTTAAGACCCATCTCCTGCACACTTTTACTCTATAATCCTCTACATAAATGTTTCACCACTGGGATTGTTGAACATAAATTGCTCACACAGAATATGCGCATAGAAATGTAAACTGCACCCAAGTTTTACATGCAGAGCCAATATTTTCCTCTGCAATTACCCTTCATCCTCGATTGTGTATTGCTCTCATTTTCCCTGTGCAGTGGGCAATAATCAGCACGCCAGTATTCCTCACCATATGTGGCACCTTGGCTGTGGACCAGCATGCTGACGCTTGGGAAGTGATTCGCAAACACATTAATCTGTTGTGCTTCCATCTGAGCCCAAAATTGAATGTGGGAACAACTGGTCATTTTCCATGTAGACTGTACCACCAAACACAAAGAAAAGGTTATTCCTTTGACACCTAGATCGACATCAGTTTTCTTGTGCTGTGTTCAGTCACCTTAAACATATAGACTGATGAAATCATCAATACATTATACAGAATAAGCTTATATCCAAAAAATCACCAGACCAAGCCGGATAACATCACATAGTGCAACTCTTATTGATAACATTTTCAACAACAACCTGGACAACAACAGAGTAAGCGGGCTTTTAATAAATGACATCAGTGACCACCTACCAGTTTTCACAGTATACAACAAAAAATATAAAAACAATAAAAGGACTACATTTAAACAACAATATAGAGGGGCAAGAACGAAGGACACAATAAGTGCATTTAAAACTGACTTAGTGGCTCAAAACTGGGATATAGTCTATCAAATGATACACCGACACTGCTTTTGAGGAGTTCCTCAAAATCTTCACATTGTTATATAACAAAAACTGTCCATTAAAACATTATAATACAAAAGTTAAATATTCAGAATGCCCATGGCTAACAAAAGGTCTGAAAAAATGCCTGTAAAAAGAAAAGCGTACTTTAGAGAATTTTATTAGAAGAGATCCAAGGAAGCAGAAAATAAATATAAAATATATAAAAATAAGTTAACTAATATCATAAGAGCTAGTAAAAGAAATTACTATCACTCATTATTAGAGGATGACAAAATTAATATTAAAGAAATATGGAACATAATATATAGAATTATAAAAAATGGGTCCCAAAAAATTAACTATCCAATGTCCTTTATAGATAATGATCAAGACAAATACAGTATGTCTGTTGTGGCCAACAGTTTGAGCCAATTCTTCTGTAAAAACAGATTGTGGGCCTTCTGATGTTAATGTTGAAAATTTAATAAAGAGAAATCCTTCCTCAGTGTTCCTTAGTGCTGTGGATGAGAGTGAAATTGTAAACATTGTAAAAGAATCTAAGAGTAAAAGATCAACTGATTATAATGATATTGATATGTTTGTGATTAAAAAAATAACTGAGGGGATTTCTAAACCATTCACACACATCTGTAACTTGTCATTTCAAACTGGAACATTTCCAAACAAAAAGAAAACAGCAAAGGTTAGTCCCCTGTACGAATCTGGCAACAGTCACCATTTCACAAATTACAGACCCGTTTCATTACTACTTCAATCTTCCAAAATCCTTGAAAAACTTTGCAATAGCCGTCTGAAAAAGAGCGATAGAGAAGCACAATATACTAAGCAATAGTCAATATGGGTTCAGGGCAAAAAGATCAACTTCACATGCATTGATAGATTCCGTAGAGGATATCACTAATGCCATAGACCATAAACAATATGCAGTAGGGTTATTCATAGATTTTTTAAAAAAACTAAAAAAAAAAAAAAACATGAACTCTTAATAAAAAAGCTGGAAAGATATGGAATCAGGGGTATTGTCTTGAACTAGATTAGAAGCTATTTGAGCAGGAGGCAACAGTTTGTGAAGCTGAGTGAACATTGTTTGTGGTGTCCCTCAGGAGTCAGTATTGGGACCCAAACTGTTTCTAATGTATATCAATGATTTATGTAATGTATCAACAATACTAAAGCTTGTTTTATTTGGAGATGATACAAACATTTTTTGTTCAAGGAAAACTCTGGATAAACTTTTTGCAGATATCAATTCAGAAATGGGTAATATAATAGTATGGTTTGACATAAATAAATTATCCCTGAACTTGAATAAAACAAAATATATGTTATTTGGTAGTAATAAAACAGATAAACACTACCGTAAACACAGTTTACGGTAGATGGAGTTACGATAGAGCAAGTACCTGAAAATAAATTTCTCTGTATTACTGTAGACAACAAACTCAACTAGAAATCACATATCAGATACATCCATTCCAAAATATCAAGAAGTGCAGAAGTTTGGGGAAATACTTACAAAACTACATTACAGCCACTATTCATTCTCCAAAAAAAAAAGAGCAATTCGTATCATTCACAAGGCTGGATACCAGGACCACACAAACTTACTATTCTTACAGTGAAAAATATTAAAATTTAGTAATCTGGTGAATTATCAAACAGCACAAATAATGTACAAAGCAAAACACCATCAATTGGCAGTAATACTATATCTGTTTCTGGGGTTGTATATTTTACAGGGACGCATAAAAATAGATAGATAAATAGATAATAGATAAAAGAAAACTTTGATTTGCTTATGGAGAAAGGGTGGGATTAAATAAGCATATGCTTCTTCCCACCCCTTTTCGAAATATGTAAAACTTTAATATGGTTTTGGTTTTGAGAACTTTATTAATGTACATTTCAGAAGAAGTGGAAAAAAAATCGCATTACATGTTCAAAATAAGATGAAAAATGAATAAAGGCTGTTGAACCCTTTAAAACCTGACCTCTTTTAATTTTTTCAAAAACCTGGGAAAAAGCAATGAGAAAGAAAAAAAAGTTCCATAAAGTGCAACAAATTAGTAAAAGGAACAAGAAAATGACCTGAAAATTTGTTTTTGTTTTTTAATTGGGGGAAAAAATAGGAAAAATGTCCAGAAATCTATATTCAGATTTTTTTTTAATTATAGGTTTAGGTTTAATTTATTTAAAAAGGAACTGTACAAATAAATACACAAGGTATAAAATGCCAGAATAAGCCAGAAGGCATTTTTTCATCTGTAGTCCCCTGGCCAAGGGACAAAATATTACAGATTATAACGAAATATATAACTAAATTATCCCACAGGGGGGAAAAGGAATACACATATATGGGTTTTTTTTTTTTTCATTTTCAGCACTTTTTGGGGTCATTTTCTTGTTTGTTTATTTATTTATTTATTCATTTATTTTGCCTTTTTGTGTATATTCATGTTATTTTCTTGTAACTTTTTACTAATTTCTTGCTAATGTTTAGGCCATGTGTTGTTAGGTTTCTCATTGCCCTCTTCCCATATGTTTACAAGAAATCAAACCAGTTTCCTCACAGGTTCCTCAGGTTAATAAGGACAAATGAGACTGTTATCATATTCTGACATATAGTTTGTCTAAAAAGTTAAAAGTAGTTAGGTAATTATTAATAATGTGTTTGAAACTTAAAGTGATGTTAGTTTGGATTTCTGGCTGTCCCTCAGACACACAGACGGGCAAACAGACAGACAGACAAACAAACAGACATGCAGGCAGAGAGACGTCAACAGGCAAACAAAAAAGCAAATAAACAATAAACAAATAAACAGACAGACAGCCGAGGAGAAATAAACAGACAGAATGGGCACAATCATTCAGTGCAAAGGTCATTGAGCAGATTTTTTAGACACAGATGCCCTCCTGTGGTCATTTTTACAAATGCAGTTTGTGTGTAACCGTTAGCAGACTATGTTTTGAACTTTCATAACGGATACTATACATGTGTTTTAGGACCCTAAAATCAGAGAGCATGTTAACATCATTCAGTCACTGCTCATTTCATTATTTACACCTGTGTTTTTCCTACTGTTACATGTAAAAAAGTCTTCTATGGAAAAAGCCACACAATATATACTGTAAAAAGAAATAAACAATAAATTGATAATTATGGACTTTGACCAGAAATGATTTGATATACAGCATATTAATGTGTCAACATTAAGCAAAAAAATAAATAAAATGGCTATACACTCCATTCACAGAACTTGTTCTTATTGTCTATAGCTAAGGCTCGTACGGAGTTTGGCAAAAGAGCCTTTATATGCAGCTTCATAAATGTGGAATCTTCTGCAGCAAGACTTAAAGCTGTACTCTTTGGTTCCTTGAGACAGTTTCATCAGAGATATGTTGCAGGTCTTTTGTATGTCATCTTTCACATGCCAATGTGAAATGTGTCTTCGCTGGTCTTTTAATTTTTCTTGTTTTTATGGTTTCTTTATAGCATATAACATACTTTTCAGTCCTTCCTTGTGGTAACTTTATTTTGTGTTCTTTTTGTGTTTTATGTTGTTGCTTTGGAGTTGTATATTTTGATTTTGTATTTCTGGTCAATGGTGTTTGTTGTTTGTTGCTGCCTGTCTTTGCCAGGACATTTCTGAAAAAGAGATTTTTAATCTCAAAGTTTTTTCTGGTTAAATAAAGGCTACATGAATAAAATAAAAACAAATACTGTGTGTCATTTTTCTTTCTTTTCTGTCTCTCTGCAGTAACACTGTTCATCCTCGTTGCAAAAGGCTGCAACAGCATCTCGCATGAAACTAATGAGCAGTTTTTAAAATCTAAATTTCAGTTATTGATGTGACCCAAAGAGCTTTAATCTTATTTTGAAATCCCCTCATTAGACTAATTTCTTGAGTATCAGTGTAAACATGAACAAAATGAGCTTTAAGTATGAATAATTAAGTTGCCAAATTCTGTTGTGTAACCTTGAATTTGTTTTGGTTGTGTGATGCCCCATCTTATTTATCCAACATCAGATGTTTCACTTAATGATGTTAAGTGATGACGGGAGGTAGAGTGTCAGACACGCCCCACTTGTAATTTTCCTGTCCAGCACTTGAGTGCTCTCCTTCCAAACATCTGATGTTTCCGGGGGGAGCAGGCTTCTGTGCCGCTGGCCTGCTGCCCAGCTCCAGCACACTTCAGACTCTGCTCAGCACGCCGGGCATTAAGGCTTACAGTCAGTATCAGCATGCTCAAACACACAAACATGAATCAAGGGAGCTGGTCTCACACCTCTGCTGGGTGTCATTATCACGGAGAGAGCTTCATCTCTGATCAAATCACTGGGGGTCATTATTGTTGTGTCACTGCTTTAGATCAAGTTTTTAGTATTAATAACGTTCTCATGCCAAAGGTATATGAGAAAACTTTAATAAAAACCTTTCTAAAGCAATTATAGTGTCAATTTCAACCTGAAAAGAGTAACATAAAGGAATAATTTAATATTTTGGAGAATGCACGTATGAACCAATACTATCGCATCTGTCCATTATACAAGGAGATGCATTAGATAACCTTAACATAGCACAAAGGAAACATTTTTAAAATTAGGTGATTGAGGTCATTTCTTTGTTGTTTGTTTAAACTTTTTTCTTGTTTTTCTGTGTTTGTTTTTACTAATTGTCAGGTAATTTTCTTGGACTTTTTTACAAATTTCTTGCAATTTTTTTAGTCAATTCTTCT
This sequence comes from Plectropomus leopardus, assembly GCF_026936395.1. Lineage (NCBI taxonomy): Eukaryota > Metazoa > Chordata > Actinopteri > Perciformes > Serranidae > Plectropomus > Plectropomus leopardus. The sequence continues at coordinate 35,392,609 of NC_142182.1, forward strand.
TATGTTGCTCATGGCCTTTTGTTTTTGCAAGAAATCAAGCCAATTTGCTTTGTTTTCAAAGGGTTCATAACAACTTAATAAAGCCACTACTTGCAGAATAGGAATTAAAATTGAAATTTTGTGAGTTTTATGAGTTTGAAATCTGCAGCAGTCCTATGAAATTACAATGTGGCAGATCGGCATGATCCACACTGTCCATTTTTGGCAAAATATAATTTAAATTCAGCTGCCTTCCTGAGCAAATTCCAAAACCTTTAATAAGCATTTTTTTCAGATTTTACTGCAGCACTGCTCATGATGACTGATGAATTCCTCTCTTCACCTGACACAAACACGACTGCTGTTTCCCAAAATCTGTTGGACCTTTTCTGCTTTTGCCATCATTGATTGCATTCAGCTTATTCACTGGGAAAATTGCTTTTGGATTGCTGATAACGTCCTGAATTTGATTAAAATCACATCTTACCAAGAAATTCAGTCATGAATGAGGGTTTTTCATTTAACCTCTAAGCATCAGCTTAGAGTGGTGTCCCCCTCGGATCACTGTTTGGTCACGTTTTGCCATGAGTCAGTGGTTAGCTCTGCTGGCACACAGCGGGACGGAGCTGGGTTTGAATTATAACTGTGGTGTTACTGTATTCTGCTGTATCCTGGCACTATGTGGGCTTTCTCTGGGTAGTTTCCTAGAGACATGCATCATATCAACTTAAGTCTCTAAACTGTCCTCAGGTGTGACATTGAGTCTGTCAGTGTAACAGTATCTTAATCTGTTCACGCTAAAAAACAATTGTGGCAGAAGGCAGGTGAGCAGGTGAGTCTCCAGTAGGGCTGCTCAATTATGGCAAACTAATATTCACAATCATTTTGATTGATATTGAAATCACAATTATTTAACAGTTATTTAACATGATTGCTCACTGGCCTTTAGAGCATCATGCAGTTATTGAACATTATCTCTGGTGTTTATTTTTAACACTGGATGTCCTTTAACTTTAAATACAAGTGAACTGAAAACAGTGAAAGCTTTGTGGTGCAGCCATGACTGTAACACATCTTGCACATTACTATAGTTTGTTCACATTCACATAATAATAAAACTTATATAATTTAACAATACATAACAGTTACTGTTTTAATAACAGCAAAATACATTTTGAATTGGGATCAATGATTGTTTCACTAATTCAGGAGAGACTCAGTAGACAGACATTTCTCCATTATCTGTTTAGAAGAAGCTGGTAGTGTCACTACAATGAGAAAAGCTGGTCCACCTTAAGAGAGCCTGGTCAGTTTCCAGTGGGAAGCTAACTTAGCTTGCTAACTTCAGGACTAACTTCTATCAGTTTAATCAGCAGCTGGCGAGGACAGCTATACGATGGGTAGTGATCACTTCCCAATACTGTTAAGATTTGGAAAAACTTTACTTATAGAGGAGCAGAGCAGTCCGATGCACTTTAAAATTGATAAGGCAGATTGGGAGCGGTTTACAGATAGCTGTAACAAATCTTTTGGAAAGGTGAATGGGGAAGGAACAATCAATGAATGGAATAACAGCTTGTGTAAAATGATTATGAATAATGCTTTTGAATGTATTCCAATTAAGAAAAATTCCAAGCGAAGAATTAGCGTGCCGTGGTGGAACAAGCATTGTACTGAAGCTGTAAGGGGGTAGAAATCGTGCCTACAGGCACAATTATTTGTACTGACATATGGTGAGCACTTCATCGTATGTCTGGAGTTAATAGAAAAAGTAAAATACCAGTGTTAGATAATGAAGGGATTTTTGTGCTGAGCAATCAAGAAAAAGCAAAACTGTTTGAAAGTAAATTTAAAGCTGTTCATAGTGGAGCTAACATTGGTGAGTAAGAGATTAAGGAAAAGAAATGAGACTATGAAGCAGAACGAGGGCAGGCTTAAAATAAATGACGATGATTCAGATGCTTGCAATTTATATTTCTCATTGGAAGAATTGCAAAGAGCAATTAAAAAAGTGATGTCAACAGCCCCTAGAAAGGATGGCATTAGTTACAACGTTAACGTTAACATAAGTGATGTTGTGTTGGGAGAATTATTGTCTTTGATTAATTGTATGTGGAAAGAAAGAACTCTCCTGGAAGCAAGCAGTGGTGGTCCTGATTTTGAAACCTGGGAATGATGCCTCAAAAGCTGAATCCTATAGCCCTATTGTACTCACAGCAGTGTTATGTAAAGTCATGAAAAGAATGGTCACAGATAGACTAGTGTATAAACTGGAGAGGAAGGGTTGGTTCACCCCAGTGCAAGGTGGCCTCCGCAAAGGCAGAAGCACAATGGACTCCATGCTTTCTCCTGACAGTGACATAAAGAAAGCTTTGATAAATGGGGAGGCACTAATGGCGGTGTTTTTGGATGTACAATATGTTACTGAAAGAGGGGCTTATTATAAAGCTCTATGATGCTGGAGTCCGAGGGCGTATGCTTAAATAAGGACTGCAAATGCTTACTCTGATAGTACAGGCATTGATAACGTGACACCCCAGGGAAGCAAATTTAGTCCAATATTGTTTAACGAAATGATAAATGACATATTTCAAGATGTTGGATCTGCCTTTGGATGTTCACTGTTTGCAGATGATGGTGCCATCTGGAAAAGAGGCAAAAATATAAAACAAATAATGGAAAATATGCAGGTAGCCTTAACCGCAGTTACTGGCTAGGGTGAAAAGTGGGGAATTTAGATCTCAGTGGATAAATCAAAATATGTAATATTTGGTAACAAGACCATTGAGGTTTATTTTTGTATGTGCAATCAATGGAGAGGTTCAGAGATTTAAAATTCTTGGGAGTGTACTTTGATGAGAGGCTTACATGAAAAAAAGAGATGAGTAACATTGTTAAGTGTGAAAAAGTGATAGATGTGATGCATTCCCTTTCTGGATGTTCATGGGATACAGCCAAATTCTATTTAAAGCATTTTATTGAGAGGGGTCAATTTGCAAAAATCTTTAGCAAAAATACACAAATATAGAAATTATTGATACATATACAACTGCAGCATTAATATAATTAGTGCATTTACATAACTATAATATACATGACTATAGACACCACTCTTCTCCAAGATTTTTTTATAATGCAAAATAAATAAAAATCAAAATTAGATGAGAAAAAAAAGAAACAAACAAACAAAAAACAACACCAAAACAAAAACCAGAACACATAACCCACCCAACACACCCAATACTAAATTAAAGGATCCTACATTCAGTTGATAGCAAAAATCATCAGATGGCATTACACTGTTGTTTGCTCCAGCCAAATTGTAATGATTATGTACCATTTTTCCCCAATACAGTAAAACAGCATAAAATGTATGCTTTTTGTAGCCAAAACAACAGTTAACATAAACAGGCTGCTGTATGATTTTACAGTATTATGCAATATATTTCATCTTACCAAAAGTAGGCCTGACAGAGGGACACAAACCACATGCAGGATAGCTACACTATTATACTGTAAACCCGTAGAATACTGTAAGAAATGTAACCATAATAGACTTTTTAAATTATTTATCACAGCATAGAATAGCCTAGTAGTATTATGCTGGCAACTACAGCTGCCAGTAGTTAACAGCCATTTTACAGGAAAATTTGTTACAGTTGTCGGGTTTCCATTAACCCTCAAATTGCACAAATTGAAATTGTGAACATAAAATATACCTAATGGAAAACCGTAGATTTAAAAAAAATAAAATTTTTGGAAAAAAATGTTTACACTCGCATGAGGCGGTACTTCAGCCAATTTGAAAAAGCAACATTTCGCAAAACTGCATTGGAAACACTTGTTTTGGCTTTTCTAGGTCACATGATGGCTCCCTTGGCCACGATGCAGCAGGTGCTACAAGAGCTGTTATTGCATCATATAACTCTTCAAAAGTTGAGCAGATCATCCAGAAGTTTTGAATTCATAATTCCTCTGTGAAATCATGGACTATCACCTCCCAGAAATCCCTCATAGACACTCACATGTAAGGGGCTTGCCCCTCTGTTATCGCTTGGCCGCCTTGGATTGGAAATAATGAGGGCTAGTGTGGTGGCTGCTATTGAAATAAAGCTGCTGTGTTTTTGAACATCCATTGCCATGTTTCTTGGAATGCTATCGCCAGAAGAGAAGTCACATCACATCACTCAGTGGAAACACAGTCATCTCACATTGTGTTTTATCAACCTTTTGAAAATTGACAAAAAAACCAACAATAATATAGACCTTACTATAAGTGCTATTAGTCTTTGACCCAGCGCAGGACATCTTGCTCTTTGACCCTGGGTGCAGCTCTCAGATAAATTCTTTGGAAATGCAAGCAGTGGCATTCTTCACATTCAGGACACATTCCCTGTAACTCCCCTTTTTCTCAGCATAATTTAGAGGATGATTAACAGACAAAGGGGCTGTTACACAACATCGGACCCCTGCAGTAGGTTCAGCTTGGCAGGCAGCCAAAGCTGTTCAGATGTATGTTCATACTGAGAGAACATGCTACGCTGTGTGAAGCATATTGCATGTAAAGTGGACATAATGTAAAACAAGTTTTCAAGGGTAAATTCAGGCTGAAACAGCCTTTAGAGAAAGAATTAAGTCTCTGATGTAATTGAAGTACAATGAAGAAACTCAGTAGCTAATTGGAAAATTCATTCATTTTCCGTAACCACTTGTCCTCGCAAGGGTCATGGGGGGGCTGGAGCCAATCCCAGCTGTCATCAGGCGGAAGGCGGGGTACACCCTGGGCAGGTCGCCAGACTATCACAGAGCCGACACATATAGACAGACAACCGTACACGCTCACAGTCACGCCTAAGGGCAATTTAGAGTCACCAATCAACCTGACCTGCATGTCTTTGGACTGTGGGAGGAGGGAACCCACGCAAACACGGGGATAACATGCAAACTCCGCACAGAAGGGCCCCCGCCCGCAGACCAAACCCTGTACCCTCTTGCTGTGAGGCAACAGTGCTAACCACGACTCCACTGTGCCAGCAGTGATCAGAAAATTGTATTTGGATGGTCACAGTCAAAATATAATTTAAAATAATTTTAGACCAACACATTGATTTAGATATATTTTAAAAAAATGCTAAATGTTAATCATCAGAAAAACACTTATACAGTATGTCCCCCTTTATTTCATTTGCTTTTTTTTGTTGAAAAGGCCATAAGGCATCTTACAGTGGGTGATGTGATGCTTCTTGATCACAACATTTTCTGTAAAAGTGGGAACTTAATGTTGCATGCACCACTCAAATTAATCAAGATTTGAATCATAATTTATGGACTGTTGTGGGGCAAGACATGCAAACAATCAGATCTGATAAAACCCACACCGTCAAACTGAAGCACCAAGCGTAAATAAAGTTTAAAACTAACAGAAAAGTTTAACATAAACAACTTTTGCTTTCATTTATTCATTCATTTATTCATGAATATTTATTGTTACATAGAAATATCATAAAATATCCGAAGCCAAGTTTTAAGAGGTTTTTTTTTTCAGCAATGCTTTAGTAAATCATTCATTAGTTAGTTAAGAGTCTTGGCTTCTGCCTGATAACCTCACAGTAACATCAATAAAACTCAAGGAAGTTAGGTCAAGAAATAATCCTGCACATAACCCTCTAGTGTAACTCTTGGCAAGAAAGCAAATGAGCATATTTCTGTCCTGTACTAATCTTCATCAAATACACTTGCTGTGTCGATAGATTTATGTGTACAAATATGACACGTGAGGTACCCTTGAGCATCAGCTTTGGATGTACACAAAGGGCATAAACATTAATGCTAGTTACTTGCATTATATAGTTGATGCATTTCTGTTTTCACAGCAAATGTACAGTCTCCTTCACCTCCATACAGTCTTTTCAGTCAAAATATACTTAAAACATAGGTAAAACACGTTGGCTTTAAGTTTACTTCCTTTGGTTCAGGCAATGAAAATTTGTGTTATAGGTTTAGGCAGCATTTAGGTTTAGAAAAAACACGGTTTGGCTTAAAATAAGAAGGGTTGTTACTGCCCATTCTTACTCTGAACTCAACAAGTACATCCACTCTGTCAGTGCTTTTAGCATAAAAGCCTGACCCCAAAGCCACCCTCTGCGTCCAAGCGAAAAGCGGCAAGACAGTGTCAAATGAGAACACACCTGGACAGAGCCAGTGGCATTATTATACAAACCAGCGGACAGCTGGGCGGCACCAAGCCCATCCACATGCAACGCAGACGGGCAGCATCACTTGAGAAAGCAGCTGGATAGAACCGGTCGCATGTGCATGAAATGCTGAAGGACTGCGTCAGGTAATTACAATGCTGGTAACCACGTAATATAAGACGTGCAAGTGCGCTTGTAGGGTGAGGTGTTTGGGTCCCACAAACCACTGACTTTTATTTAGGAGTCCAGAGTTCACTTCCTGTGTGGATGTGATGGGGTTTTGTTTTGTTTTTTTTCTATACTTTATCATGTGCCTCTTTTGCCTAAATCCAACCATCCGTGACTTTGTTGCCTAGTTCCAATCAGCATGACGGTTGGCGTTGGTTTCCATGTGCTGTTGTGTTAACACAAGGACTGTGCAGCATCACCCCGCCATGTGCATTTGTTGACATCATGGTAACAGCATCCCGGAGCCTAAAACAGCTGATGCAGAACAGCCTAAAACATCATAAATAGACACAGAAGGTCACTGACAGAACGGCACCATGTGATGAGAACATGCTGGCTACACATACTAGCACACTATGTTGTTATTTAAATGATTTCATTGACTTTTGTTTTCACACAGGACACAAACAGCAGGCTCCCACCTAAAAGTCCCATCCACCCCTCCCCCCGCCCAATGGACTTTCTCAGTCTTTATAACATGGTAGTTTTCAGCAGCATCACAGCTGTCACCTGGTGCGTATCATATTGCCGCAAACTGCGCGCCTGATGCTGAGATCACTGATAAAGAGGCAGTATGTGCTGAGTTGGTAGTGAGAACTGGCGGGTATTTCCCTAAGTGTTGAACCACTACTTTTGTTGTATTCAGAGACTTTTCTACCCTGGTATAAAGTTTTTCTAAAAAAAGAACAGAAAAATGTTTGAAATAATACGAAGAACATTGTGTTTTATTAAAACTGAAAGGACAAATATACTGTAGTAATAAATACTCAACAGTTTTAATATCAATGTGAGAAATGAGCAGTTTTATGTGTGCCTCTGAGACCACCTATCGCCAGGTCCTGCAGGCAGTGTCTGCTGCAGGTGGGAACCCGGGCAGTCAACCTCCCGACATCCATTACAGCGTAATGAGTCACTCATTGTCATGACTGATTTAATTTACAGTCTCACGTGCGAAACTCTTGTCTCTCTTCCCCTCCACGTGAACCCCACATGTGAGAGGAAACGTATTCCCAACTCAATCCCCTTCAATCACCCTTTTTATATTAGATCAAAGCATTATCTGCTCTGCCCTACAGACATAACACCCCTGCACTTAGTGGAGCATCTGCTTATTAAGGCTCAAATCAGAAAATTATCTCTTGATCTGCAAGATCATGTTAGTTATGATGCATTTAGATGTTAAATTTGAAATACAAATTGCTTGTTGTACCATTTATTTATGTTGATGTGAGAAATGTTGTAAATTAGAATTTAATCATCAGATAAGTTGCCAAAGATAAGCCTGACAGCTGTATAAGTGTCTCTATGATAAATGTCTCTCTGCTCAAGAGTCCTGTAATATTCATGTCAACATGCAGACGGATAAGGCTGCTTTACCTAAATGTTCTCATAAACCTACTTGACAACTTGTCAGAATACACTGCCTTGCTGGCTTTAGTAAGCATTTGAAATAAGAATGGAAAAGTGGAACAATGGAGAAACTAGATGTGCAATAACACATATGCAGACGGCATATTCAACAGGTTTAGGACCTCTACACTGTATGCAGAAAAGCACTGGTGAGATAAACCATAAATTCTTTAACACCTGGATATTAACACCAATATCAGTTTTCTTGTGCTGCATTCAGACACCATTTAGCAGCATTTAAACCTCTGAAACCTGAGAAAACTGGTGGGTTTTTTTTTGTTTTTTCTTTTTCAAAAATTGGTAAAACATAATGAGCAACCTGACAATAGATGACAGTAGGTGACAGGGAAATGATGAAATGATCTGGAAATTAGCGAGGGAGGGAAGTTATTAAAAATGATCAAAAAATGAGGGAAAAATGTCTAGAAAACTATATTTATAATTCTTTTAATTAAAAAAGTATATTTAAAATTGCAAAACAGAACACCCAAAAGAATAATTATTATTTTTTAGCTCTTTCTAGTTTTTATTTGTTTGTTCGTTTGTTTTTACTGTTTTATGTCCATAGTTTTAGGTAATCTTCTTATAATTTCTCTATTTTTTTGTAACTTTTTGCACCTTTTTTTGAGCAAATCTTGGATCATGTTTATGAAAAGAATCAAACCAGTTTGCTCAGGTTTCAAAGGGTTAAAAGTACCAAGTGCTACTGAACTTTGAACATTTCCTACTTTGAGTGGGGAGTTGATTTTCAGTTACTGTGTGTACACACCCAGACCTGACAAGGGCTGTTGAGCTGTGGAGCGCTGCAGGGGGTCCTTAAACCTTTGCAGGGGAGCTTAGCAAAGGCAAAAGGGCATAAGCACAGGGATAGTTGGCATTCTTGAACAGTTAACACATTTCTTAATAAATCTGGTTAACCAAAAGGGTCATTGAGCACCTTAGTCTATTTTATAGTCCACACATTCCATACCCCCTGAGTAAATCCTGTATTAGGAAATTGCAAGTCATTGTCAGGTTGACAAAGCCTGTAATGCCACAAAGTAAGAGTCCAGATGTGAGCCAGCCTCAGCTGAAACAGGGACATTACATCGCATACATGTATTGTTTGTTATAGGACAAAATTCTGAGCAATTTCTTCCCATACTAGTTAGTGAGCACCAAAAAGACAGTACTGTTCTACATGGCAGAACAAATCGTGGACTATCACCTCCCAGAAATCCCATTATACGTGGCTGCTCCCACGTATAAGGGGCTTGCCTTTCCATTATGGCTCCATAACACGCCTACGTGGCCTTGGATTGGAAATAATGACAGCTAGTGTGGTGGCTGCAATAGAAATAAAGCTGCTGATGTTTTGAACATCCATCACCATGCTTCTTGGAATGGTAGAGCCAGGAAAGAAGTGACAGAACATCACTCAGTGGAAAAACGGTCATCTCAAAATTGGGTTGTATAGACATTTAAAAATTTCACTGAAGTTTTGCTCAAATCTGTAATGGAAACCTGCCCTATGACTTGTTAAATGCATTGTTCAACATTTTCTTAGATGATACGATTGAGATCACTCTTATGTTTGTGTGCTAAATAAAGCTCACTAATCAACAGGTTATAAGAAGTTTCTTAAATCTGTATAGAGACTGAAGGCTAAAACTGTCCTGGTGCTGTTTTATGGAAACATAATGCTCTTTCCTGGATTTAGTTTTCCACTACAGATAGTATCCTGTTAATAGACGTCATTCTTAGCTACCCTGCCTGACACTGCTGTGAGATCATCAACACAGGACAACGTTGTTCCATTCAGTTCTGACTGGATCCTTTTTATCAGCCACCAAACAGGGAAATGTTGGCACTTTGTTAATAAAACCACAGCATGGTTTTGCAGGAGCCATTTTCTTGAATGTGGGAAATCTTTGCTGCAGTATTTTATCTACACCTTGTAGTACTGACTCAGTTCACTTTGAAACTCGACTGAGCCAATGGAAAACCAAAAAAAAGTGTGGGACTATCTCTTGGCTAGAAGCAGCCAGTGGAGAATCCAGGAAGTAACTGCTCCAGGCCAAGGAATAAGGAATTTGATATGTCTCACCATCTCCTTCTATTTCATTCCTCTGTTTGCCATGTCTCTGGACCCACTGACCCACCACTGGCCCATATATCCTCTTTAAGTTCTTTACCCCATAATGAAATCAGGCCTGCTTGTATTCAATAAGGGGAAAGAAAAGTGTGTTGAGTTGCTGCATTGATCACTTACGTCTCTTGAAAATGTGCTGCCAGCCAGGCAGGAAGCAGCTTCCAATGAAGAGCTAAAATTTGGCCTGAAGCTATGACATATTAATGCTTGTGTTAGCTTGAATTTCTGTTGCTAGTATTTTGGATGTTACCTTAGATTAAAATAGCAGACAGGCCAAAAAAAAAAAAAACCCAGCTCTGCATCAGTCTCAGAAAAAACACTTCCTACATACCTTTCTAGCATCAGTTTTGCAAGTGTCAGTTTCTGCTTTTTATATGACATCATTTGGCAGGTTTCTGTTACAGATTTGCACAAAACTTAAGCGATATTTTCAAATGTTGATAAAAAACAATTGTGAGATGACTGTGTTTCCACAGAGTCATGTTATTTGACTTCTCCTCTGGAGACAACAACAAGCATGGTGATGGATGTTCAGAACATTAGCAGCTTTATTTCTATTGCAGCCACCACACTAGTCATCATTATTTCCAATCCAAGGCCACGTAGATGTGTTATGCAACGATTGTGGAAAGGCAAGAGAAGAATTGTGGATTCAAAACTTCTGAATCATCTGCTTCAACTTTTGAAGAGTTATGTGATGCAACAGCTCTTGTCGCTCCTGCTGCATCATGAGGGAGCCAGTTCCTACTGACAAGCACACAGCCATAGCATCATGTGACCTAGAAAAGCCAAAAAAGTGTTTCCATTCCAGCTTTGCAAGATAAATCTATTTCAAATCGCCTAAAATACCACCTTATGCAAGCTCAAAAAAAAAAGACAAATGAGAGCTTTAGATGTATTTTATTCAGGCTGATTTGGAAGCGGGCGGCACAGTGGCGTCGTGGTTAGCACTGTTGCCTCACAACAAGAGGGTCCCTGATTTGAAACCCGGTTGGACCGGGGTTCGGTTCTGTGCAGAGTTTGCATGTTCTCCCCCTGTCTGCGTGGGTTCTCTCCGCGGTCTCTGGCTTCCTCCCACAGTGTGAGCATGTATGGTTGTCTGTCTATATGTGCAATAGTCTGGCGAACTGTCCAGGGTGTACCCCGCCTTCCACCCAATGACAGCTGGGATTGGCTCCAGCCTCCCCGCAACCCTTATGAGGACAAGCGGTTACAGAAAATGACTGACTGATTGATCTGGATATTTGACACCAGTGAGGTGACTAAAGAAAAAGTGTCTCTCAGGTGAATGATGGATGCCTGAGCTGTGCTGTGAGGCTTTAAAGTGTGACAGCTTTTAAAGACGAGCAGTAAAATTCCTTTATAAAAGACTGGAGGACAGTGAAAAGACTGGAGGACAGTGAACCTGGATCAGTGTCAGAGGTTGCACACAATGATGTACAGCCTTTTAAGGGACATCAAGTGTCAAATGCTGCATATTGCACCTTTTATGATACAAGCAACATGTACTGTGATAAATGCAATGAGCAGCCTAGAATAATGTACCTACAAAGCATATTCATATGACCAGCACTTAATACCTTCCCTCTATGCTTTTGAATGTCTTTTTTTTTATTATTCAGTCTTTTACAGGGCTTGCTTTACATGTATTCTCTTTCATTTAATTTGTGTCTCATGCTTTTATGCTTTTCATGCTTTTTAAGTATAAAGCCATCTGAGCTGCATTGTTTTGTATGAAAGATGCTACAAATAATGTATTTTATTATTGTTAACACCATACATAAAATGCATTTAATGATGATTTAAGCACTCCACAAGTGCCCTTTCATAGCTTTCACTCAAAAGGCATTTTTCTTTTCATTTTGCCTGAATAAATTTCATGTCTCTTGAAAGTGTGTCTTCTATTTATTGTGCCATGTGTCACAAAAGTGCTGTGTTGTGTGTGGTGTGTTCAATTTCTAGAGTTGTTATTTAAGATGCTAATGCATGTTTTGATCTGTCATAAGAATTTTTCCAAATACAAATTCCTCTTTCAGCAGCATAGTGATGTACGTTTCCCCCCTTTTTAGAAAGTTCTACTTATTTTATTCTTGCTTTCACCCACTTAGTCATTATATCTACATTACTAGTGATTATTGATCAAAAAGGAATTGTGTTAATATTTTTTCAAAGTACCAACAGTCATTACTGAAATATTGTCACATCAAAGAGGAAATTTTAAAAAGAAAAATGCAATGTTCACTTCTGTCTACCAGTTTTGGCATAAATAAAGTGCTTTTGGGGAGATTTAAAAATATCAAGATATTTTATATCGTATATTGAGATATAGCCTAAAAGTATCGCATTATAATTTTCAGCCTATATCACCCAGCCCTGATGCACATTTGTATTTTTCTGAAGAAATCTTACTCCTTGCTGTAAGAGCTGTGGCAGCACACAGGGACACATGGAGCAGCTCTCGCACATCTCTGTCAGGCTGCTGTCTGTTTTGGGTTGTGCTGTGAAGTGATCCGCGCCTCTGACAAGGACCTGCAGGGGCCAGACTGCCCCCATCTTACTTTGTTAACCCGTGCCTTGTTCCCGTCAGATTCCTCACACACAAGAATAGAAAAGCTGGGGAGCTGGCACCAGCTTACCTGCCATTTGCCCTCCCATGCTGACGCCTTGATAGCCACTCAGATGGTTATTTTCCTGACACCAAACAAGACAGAGGTCGAAGGGAGGAGAAAAAGAAAGGAAGTGTCTACCGCCAAATGTTGGGGGTCAGGCCAAGTTTAGTGGAGCAGGTCAGACACAAATTTGAGGAATTTTCATGGGGAAAGAGTCTTCTATTGACAGACCCCCACTGTCTGCAGTCTCAGCATGATTTGAGATCTGAGGAAGATTGGATGAGAAGTGAGAGGGTTTATTTGGATGTCTCGCTGACATTATAATCTGAGGACAATCCCATTCATCACACATTCACTGTTATGTAGACTATAACAGATATTTTCAGTCTTCAGTTAACATTTACTTGTACTTGACACTGTAATAGCAGTCAAAAGAGCATTTATTAATGCGGTGAAAGCATGCAGTTTATCATATCCTACATAGTCTCTGATCTTGGGCTGAACTTCCACAAATACTAAAGCTGTCTTAATGGGAAAATTACTTTTGTCAGCTTAAAGAGTTTTTAATGGGGACAGACACAGCGACAGGCAGCTCTCTGGCTGAAAGGAGGCAAAAGTACATGTTTGATGTCAAGAATGTTTATGGATCTTTTTCTTGTTTTTTTGTTTTGTTTTGACTGTGGTGTACTGTTTGTTTGTTTGGTTGGTTGGTTGGTTGTTGTTATTTTTTTATCTTATATGTTAATTTTTTAGTTCTCCTCCAAAAAGCTTATTTAGTGTGTCCCTTTCACATGTTTATTCTATTGTACTGTGGTTTTATTTTATTCTGTATCACTGTTTCTTTGACATGAATGAATAAATGTGTGAATAAATGATGATTGTGATGATGATGATGATAATGATAATGATGATGTTGACAATGAGGTCTACTAAAAGTGTGGCTGGTTCAAAAACCTGAGCAGGATCATTTCCTCTGTTTGTCCATCAAGAATATTCCACATACTCACACAAACGAGAATGAAACTCTTGGTGGGCTTCTCCAAACATACTGTCCATCCATCCATCCATCCATCCATTCATTTTCTTCCGCTTATCTAGGGTCGGGTCGCGGGGGCAGCAGCCTAAGCAGGGAAAGCCAGACTTCCCTCTACTAACATACTGTCCGGTCTCATAGAAATACATGACATGGACACGTCATAATAATGTATTTTGTGGTTGTGGGATAAAATGTGTTTAAAGACAACCTGCTGGCAACACGAATAATGCCAAGGCAAAATCAATGATGATCTTATGTTGTGGTGGACACACAAAAAAGTCTGCATACGCGATTGGTCTCGGATGGATCAAACAAACATTGACTTTCGACCTGGAGACTGCTGTTTGTGTCCTCTGTGAAGCTAAACTCACAGAGGTACTACGCATGTTTGTCAGTTGCTGTTCGTATGCATGCTGGCCAGTAAACCCCAGATTCACTCTCTTTTGGCTTTTCACCATTATTCAGTGCTGTGTCTTTTAACTGCATGCATCTTTACAGTCTGGAACCTGGTTACTACAAAACTGTAAAGCCCCGACCTTACCTATGTGATGTGGGGGCACACACCCAAAGCAAAAAACAAGAAGGAAATAGCAAAACTCTGTGTCAGTCTGTGTGTTTGGTGTGTGCCTGTTGTGTTTTGTCTCTCCTTTGTTCTCCCCCCTCCGCTCGTCTGCACTCCTTCACGCTGCACACCTGGTGGCACTCATCAATCAACACATCTACCTGCAATCAAGCCAGCTTCCTACAAGAGAGCCAGCTCCACAAACCACTGAAACACGCAGTCTGTTGTGTCACAAGTCCGGATCTAATTCAGATCTTTTCCATTTTGCCTGTTTGCCAGTTCGTTTTTTGCTAAGACCTGTTTTGTGAAAACCTCAGGAACACGGACCACCCCTCACCTCAGCCAGTCATCCTGTCCATCATTCACCTGCACAGTTCACTAATTGTAATAAATAAGCTCTTTCTGTTTAACATCCGTTTTGTCTGTCTGCTTTTTGTGTCCCAAGTGGGACAGATCCCATGTTATCACTTTGAGATATGACTGATTAATGTGTGAATCAAGCAAATCGCTATTGCAAAAATCCCTGTTAAGGCTCTGTTAATGCAGACACTGATGTAAAGTTGTGCAACAAAGTTTGGGACAATGTAATCGGTTAGAGACCATCCTTCGTAAAGTCATTTAGCAACCACCCTGCCTAAGTGCCCTTGAGAAAGCCACCAAATTCAGCCTTACTGATCTGAGGCTGACCCAATACCATCACTCCTTATATCAATAAATAATGCTACTAGAAAACAAACATTTTAAATTTTGAGTCAACACAAAAGATCACATTTTATGCTTTATTTAAATCTTTGTAAGTCATTAAACAAGGTTTAGACAAACAATAGATTCTCAGTAAATCTCAGTAAAATTCATGAATTAGACTTGGGAGGGCTCATAAATATCTAAAACAGTTTGTTATTTTGCTTTACAGTGTTAAGACTTGAATAAATACAAACATTTTACTTTTAAGAATCAATTACACAATTAAGTAGGGCACTTTTTAGTCACTTCACAAGTTTCACTAAGAACTGTTTTTTTATCTTTGGTCATCATCATGACTAAATTTAATTTGTGCATAGAAATTCTTCCAATCTGAAGCCACACCTTGTTGCATACTTTGTTGCATATAATATTAGGCTACATGTTACCTATCTGTAAAATGAATGAGAGTTTCATGTAGCTTGAAGTGCAGCTAACCTCAAAACTTAACACCAAAAAACATCAGTGACATTGTTTTGTCTCCATTGTTTCTGAAGCTTAATGACTTTTTCTTCTCTGGAGTCTTTCCACACTCCTCAGTGAAAAGCAGCTCCCGTCTCCGCAGCATGACTGTCTTAGGAGACTTAATTGTTGCCTTTGGCACAGTAACATAATAATATTTCACTGACAGAGTGTGATATCCATATGTGTCTCTTTCACAGAGTCACAGAAAACTACCTCCTCTTCTGTCATGTTGTCACTAAAAGGAGTCTGTCCGTTTCCTGGCGAACACTGCAGACATGCTCTTCACTATGCCCCTGAACCCCAGAGGCCTCTTCGTTGTCAGCTTGGCGTCCTTCATCCTGTCCACCAGCCCGTGAAACACCATGAGCACACTGTGGTAGTTCTCAGCCGCAGACACCTCATAGAAGTGACAATCTGTGTTAAGAGCCAGCAGGCGGCCCTCCTCACTCAGCACTGTCCGCCTGTGGTGCAGGTCCCTCTTGTTGCCCACAATCACTATGGGCACTTTGTCAGCATTCAGGTAGTCTTTGGTGGACTTGATGGTCTGGATGAGCCTGCTGACAGCGTTGAAACTGGCTCTGTCACAGATGCTGTAGATGAGAACATAGCCGTCTGCCCACTGGACTTTCTTCTTAAATAGAGACGTCTCCTCAGACAAATCCTGGTAAATCATAAAATAATAGTAATCAATGTTCATTGTGGGAAGTAACAAAATACATTTACAAACACTGTTCTTTATTACAGATATAGCTGTAGTTTACTTAAGGTTTTCCATTTATGTTAAGAAATACTCCTTTCACTGCATGCTCCGGACTCTATGTATCATGCTGCATTGAGATTCATCAATAATTACAAGCCCCTTACTCACCTCTAGCAGGGTTTCCAGTAACCCTCAAATTGTGGAAATTGCAAATGTATGCCGCAAGGGAACAATTTAAAAAAAAAACAAACTCCCATTTATTGCAAGAAAAGGTTTTACACTTGCATGAAGTGGTATTTTAGGCCATTTGAAAAAGCCATATTTCGCTAAACTGCAATGGAAACACTTTTTTGGCTTTTCTAGGTCACATGATGCTATGGCTGTGTACTTGTCAGTCAGAACTGGCTCCCTCATGATGCAGCAGGAGCTACAAGAGATGTTGCTGCATCACATAACTCTTCAAAAGCTGAGCAGATCATCCGGAAGTTTTGAATCAAGACGTTTTTCCAGTGAAATAAATAAATCACAGCCATGATTGTAATTTTCTACACAAAACATAAGATGATCTACAAAAATATGATTTATGACAGACCAAATTACTCATTATGTGAAAGGGACTTTTAGGTTTGATATTACTTAGTAAAATTTTAAATGAATGAACTTTACTTGTAATGTTGCATTTTTACATCGTAGTATGAAGTTTGAAGAGTTGAGGAGTCCATTGGTAACAGCAGAGCATGTCAGCAAGATAAAGCTAACATAAAAAAGCATAACATTAAAAAAATCACTGATAGCAACAGTCAAGGAGTTATTTCTCTCCTTACCCCAGAATAAGGTGAATCCCAGATGTTGAGCGTTATTTCCCTCCCATCCACCATAAAACTGTGACTGTAGATGGATTCTGCATCACAAAAAGTGAATGCAAAGTGAGATGAAGTTTATAAAACTGCATTACATCGATTTTATAAAAAACAAGACTCGCCACTAACCAATATCTCCATATTCTCCGATGAATCTCCGAGTTAGGAGGCGCACAGTCAGAGCTGAAAAAGAAAATGTTTAAATGCAGGCGCAATAGAAATATATGCATGACTATACTACATATTTTTCTTTCTTTCTTTCTTTCTTTCTTTCTTTCTTTCTTTCTTTCTTTCTTTTATACCTGTTTTCCCGACGCTCTCTGTCCCCATAACAACGATGTTGGCATCCATTTTCAGCGAGCCAGCTGTGTGAGCTCCATGTAGAGGCGGAGACTGCTGCTGCTGGCTCAGAGCTCTTATTATAGGACACACAGGTGGGCGGGCTAAACAAATCACCCATAACAACAACAACAACAACAACTGCAGCAGCAATGAAATGTAACGAGGTCTCCCTCACGTGATCTCGCACACGCGTGTGTGGCAAGAGCGCGCGCCATAGTGAGCAGGTGAATGAAACGTGAACATCGCTTCAGTATCTACAGATGTCTATCTTCAGATGTCTACCATGTGCTTGTTTTCATATGTCCTGAACAGAATATTTTTCTCGCGTTTTATCACAGGCTCTTTTTTATTGTTTATTTATAAATACATAATTTGTTCATTTTACACGTTATACATTGTTGTTTGTTAAGTAGCAATGATGTGTAGATGATGAAGAAACCTCAGCTGACACCGACTTGGTTGCATAAGAATAAGTTTATTACAACGAAGTTCAGCATCCACCAGGCACCATGGTCTGCCTGGGAGAGGATTCAGGACCAATACGAATCTCTCTGTCTTACAGCTCATGCAAGTCTCTTATATAGGTACAGGCATCAATACATTCTTGAATGAATGTGAGAATAAATGAGTGGAACAACTCTTCACCTGCTGTAATCAATCACAAGACCCCACAAATATGTCCTTTTTTGGAGGGGGCCTCATTCCATGTTATTCTTAACCTGGCTCCAGTATTCTACACGCTTGACTCCCAGGCCTAACCATCCCTAGACCTCTGACCTCAAGGTCTCTTTGTGCCTGACCAAATAAGAACCATAAGAAATGGACCATAATACACCTCAACATCCACTTCACTTTTATTCCACGACTTGATGTGACTACTTTCAATTCAGTTCAGTTCAGTTTTATTTATAAAGCCCATTATCACATATCACAATTTGCCTCAGAGGGCTTTACAACACACATCACCCCTCTGTCCTAAGACCTTCAGCGTGTACGGATAACCCCCCCCCCACCCCAAAAAAAATCTTTAACAGAGAAAAAAAAATGGTAGAAAAAAAGTGATACTAAGAGGGAGGGAGAGAGAGGGGGAGAGATGCAAAGCAATAATAGGATCAATAACATAACGCTTTGAATAGACAAAAAAAAATGACAATTGTATTTGATGATAGCATGTATTGTATATGCAAATATTGTAGTTTATGTATGTGGTAATAACAATCATATGTGTATTATAGTAGAAGTTTGACGGAAAATAATGACATAGTAGCAATAGTAGCCGATGTACTCTTCAGTTATGATTTTACATACAACATATGATCAGCTTTTAGAACATGATTTATTTTGTATTAGTTACTTTACATTATAATGCTGGTCACACGTGAATGCATGATAAGAAAATGATCTATAATAATACTCATTTTCTGTTTTGACTTCATAGCTACTTCTTTTACTTTTACTTTTTGTGTTGAATTTAGTGGCCCATAGCAGTGAGGTTACAGAACTGAAATTTCTCCTGTGTGCCAAGCATGGAGGAGAACTACGGTAGCCGACACAGCATTACCCTTTGGCCCTTTTCTAGAGCAACTGCTTGGCTTGTCCATGATAGACTAATGTAGAAACAACATGGTGGATTCCATAAACCGCTCTGGATGTAAATATAAATTTAACTATAACTTTTGATCTCTGGTGTCGTGCATTTGGGTTCAGCTCCTGGTTCTGTCTTGTCACTTTGAGGCAACAGTGCTAACCACTGCATCATCATACTGCCCTCAGGTGGCAGGTTACAAACTTAAGATTGTATATACCATAATAATGAATATTGTATTCCATTTCTACCAATAGATGCTCCTAAATCCTACGCACTGGACCTTTAAGTAAAGAACCTAAATACTTCCTGCACCATTGAAGACAAATAACACAAGCTGCTTTAAAGATAAAAGTCAGTGTCTGCACAAGGCTGTAAAATCCAAAGATGCAATAAGTCATTATTGACGATATTAATTACAGGTCTTGTCACATAAACAAACAATGAGTTTGTCTAGCTGGAAAAAGTTATTTTGTGTTTCTTAACTTATTGAAAATATGGGCCTGTTTTAAATCTGAAAGAAACCTTAAACAGCCTCAGGGTATATTAATAACTGCAGTGTATGTGTTAATCATTATTAATCAATTCGGAAGTTGCAGGTTTTGAAGTGCGCCTTTTGTTGTAGACTTCCAATCTAATAAACTACTGCTCTTTCCACTTGCTGTAGCAATATTATCAGCAACCACAAGGGGGAAGTAGATTACAATAAATGTCCTTTACAGCAGATGACTGTGTTTTACTTTGAGCCAGAAAAGGCAGCTGGGGCCAGCTAAACACTGACTGGCCCACCAGAAACAAACCCTCAGATAATTGGCTGCTTGCAGAGCGAACACCCGCCTCCCTGTGTGTGTGGGTGTGTGGGTGCGTGTGTGCGTGTGTGTGTGTTTATGTGTGTGTGCGTGCGTGCGTGTGTGATCTGTCTTTATCTTTTCGAGCTTTACTCACTCCTCTGTGGGCTACAATTTCCTGTTATCATCTGATTTCTCCAAGTAACCTGGTTTCTTGTGTGCATGTAAACATTGTGCCTGATGGCAAATACTGCTGTGTATAAAGATCAAATCAGGTATTATTTTAAGAAAAACCTTCATTCAAGCATGCTTTTTTTATTTAGCTCTGACTTTTTTTTACCACATTTTACAGTCTTGTAGTAATAAAAGCTCCTCGATGACGGTTGACCCTTCTTTAAGCTGCAGCAGTAAAACCAGATCACAGAAACCCTTTACATCATCTCTGATATAATTTCCTCTCTGTTATCTCAAGTAAATTAGATAAATCCAAGCCTGGAAGCTCCAAGAAGATGGATATTCAAATATTTGGCTGTTTCAAATGTACACAGTTATGACTGATTTTCATGCATACATTTTGCACATATTACATAGAATAGAAGGGAAAAACTTCAAAACCAACAGTTCAAACATTGCAACATTTAGCTTGCCATACAATACATGTGATCTTCAGTTTTTTATCAACTTGTTAGTAGTAATCATCCTTGCATTAACTGTGAATGTCATTACAATGGGAAACTAACTTAATCTCCAGAAAAAATGCTGGCATTGAACATTTCTGCAAACTACAACTACTTTACATTTGAATGTGATTATGTGGATATGTTGAATTATTATGTTTCAACAACGCTGTGGTCAATGTGTAATTAGGTTTAGATGCAACAACCAATCAGTAATGGGTAGAAAATGCCTACCAGGTTTTGGGGCCACATTCCCGGCAAGAAAAGCAACAATGTGTCCATATAAAATACTTACTTTTCATGCCTAAAAATCCACTGCAAAAACACGACGGGTCACTACATAATACCCATATTTGGTGCCTAAAAAGCTGCTGGACACAGAATTGACTCATTTTTTGTTGGTCTCTGACAGTGGTTATGATGATAATCTCAGCTCATAAATTATGTCACTTTACAAATCTTGATATGATCCGTATAAAACATAGGAATTTAATGTATTTGTGGTCTCCAGAAACATATAATGCCAACATTTTCCTCTGGCAACTGGGCTAAGGAATCTCAATATAGGAAAGAGCCTCATATAACGTTTTAAGCCTAAACTTAAAGCCACTGAGGGCTGTCTAGATGGGCTAATGTGTGCTCGCCTGTCTTCCGTCAGTTGTTCGTCTGTTGAAAACAAGACTCCCAGTTCTTCTTGTCTTCGATGATGTTTATTTGTCACCATTGTGGACTTCAATCAACACACAGGAATTCACCATCTGTGTCCATAAACATTAATCAAAGCATAACTTTTCATAGTTGCAATCAGCATGACACCACACAACGTTGTGATCAACCTGTATATGCCCTTCCGTCTAGCAATACACCTTGATGCGTGATGGTTCCTACCTAAATTAAAACACACCCAATTCCACGATAGTGACCCCCTCAGGACAGGTAACGTCCTACATGCACTTATATATTGAATGGCTCCTATATTTCATATTATTTTAAATGTATTTTTTCATTTTCAGACACTGACTCATTCAAATAATGAGGTAAATAGATGTGCTTTCCTAGGTTTGATTCGACAACTCAAGGTGCTTTCACTCTAAGAGTCACCGTCACCCATTCATGCTGTCTGAGGGGCCATCTGCTATTCACTTTTTTACCATTTGTACACATTCACACACCGATGGAACAGCTATCACAAGCAATTTGGGGTTCAGTATGTTGCCCGAAGATACTTGACATGAGGAGCTGGGGAATAAACCACCAACTTTCCAACTAGAGGACAACCTGCTTTACCACCTGAGCCGCAGCTGTCCTAAAGGTTAATAAAGGTAAAGGTAAGGTAAATAAGGCCATAATGTATAAAAATTACACAAATTAAATGTGTGTACATTAAATTACATTATATACAATTAATCATAGTTAATATCCTGTTTATAATAACATGATGTATATGACCTCAGTAATAACTGTGTAAAACTATTCACAGTTGAGAGTATGAATGTTTATCATAAAGTTGAGGAGCTTTTTGATGGACTGAATGAACCAAATTTTCCAGCATCAACAACCTTTATCGTCATGACGCGTCTGTGTGAAATTCATCACAGTGATCCGAAGCACATTAAGTTTCTTGGCTGGCGAAGGTGCCACATTCATGAAAATTCATATGGTGAAGCTGCAGAGGAATTAAAGTGGTGAGAAACATTTTGGCATTTAACTAAGAGGGAAACAATCCCCCAAACAAATTAATATGCAGTCAACACAGGATGATTATTATATCTTTAAGTTATTTCTTTTTTTTAAAATTATTTTTAACCCAGTCCTCTGTGTCTCTAATAAAACCTGATTTGTCTTTAATAGATGCATAAAAACACAACAAAATTTAAGCTTTAAAGAATGACATTATTTACGTCCTTATCAGCTCTGGAGCTCTGTCATTTTGTCACCACTCTCTTCACCAGATAATCGACGCCAAAGGGAGAAAATTATGTTAATGACAAACTTCACTGCCGAGACTTTTCATTCAGTCACTGTACGTAATAGAACATATGTAAATGTACTTCAGCGCTAATGGTGTATGAGGCGCTCTCTGTCACACTGCGCAAACTGAACTTTAATTTCATCAAACTGTTTGACAATTTAAACCATGTGATGTGTTGATGAATTATGTAGCATCAAAGACAAATAAACGTGAAATTTTGAGGATTTTGAAAGATGCAAAACATCTCTATCTCCCATGTTCCATAATTCATTTACATTCTTCAGTGACTCGAGAGAAATTTTGGGGTTTAATTATTTCAAAAGACTGAGGTATTACTGTAGGTATTTAGGTTAATACTTAACATATTTATTAGTACATTAAAATTCACATTTTTGCAATAAATTGGACAAATAAAGAAACAAATCTCTGTGGTATTTAGAGGTACGGTAGTTATAGACTCTGAACAAGGTCTTTTCAGCAAAAGCTGTTTTACAGGAAGCTGCTTCGGCGGCATGCACTTATGCAAATAAATCTTCTTAGAGACTTAACTAACGCTCACTGTATGTGTGTGATAATTCCACTTTTCCCTGTTTCAGGGCTGTGATAAGGGAATAAACTGAAAACTACCCCCTCGATAAAAGACATCAGTTGGCAGGCCTTATTTGAATTTACACTTGATTTGCAATTCTGTTTGAAATGTGCCACTTTAACTTGAGAAGGATAAAGCTGAACTGAAGTGAGGCCGTAGTATGAAGCTCAGCCTGTCAGAGACGTGCACACATTAAATTTACATTCATGTTCAGCTCAATTAAAAAATATTATGCAATGTGAGCATTCAAAGTCTAGAGAGTCAGTTTTAGGGATGGTTTATATAATCTGAAAATATATTCTTATATGTACATAAATACACATAAAAGAAAGAAAGCCCTAATGCTCAGGGTTTCTAACCTTTAATGGCTTAGTAGTGATATGGCTCCATGTATTTATTTTCGGTTATGCATGTGTGCATTCTCTTGTCATCATAAGCACATATTTTTGCATCCAACAGACCCTTTTTGGGCTCAGATCATGTTCATTTCATAAACACAGGTACACATAAAGGCAAAATATAGATAGTGTTAGTAGTTTCATAGTGTTCTGTTCTCATATATGAGACAGCTGTTAACATCAAAACTTTGTCATATTATCACTTTGTGGAGTTGTCAAATGTGTCAGCAAACAATTGCACATTTCTCTATCCAGCAGAGAGCACATCACATTTGTCATCCCAACCCAGGACTTTTATGTCTGTCAGAACCATCTGCATCTACTTACGATGTTTTACGTATCCTTCTGTGTCAGCTGTTCACGCACCGGGAGACCGTTACTGTGGTGTCAACAAATGCACATGGTGGGATGACGCTGCACAGCCCTTATGTTAACAAAACAGTACATTGCAATCAATGCCACTGTCATGATGGCTAGGATTAAGCAACAAAGTCAGTTAGGTTTAGGCAAATAAGTCACATCGTAAAGTGTAAAAAAATACATACATCTACACAGGAAGCAAACTCAGGACTCCCAGGACTCAGGACAAAGGTCAGTTGTTTGTGGGACCCATCCACTTCCCCTCTTGGGTGCTCTAAAAGCACACTCACACTCCTTATATTATGTTGTTACCGGCAGCATTATTACCTGACGCCGTCCTTCAGCGTTGCATGCGCACAAAGCCAGTTCCATCTGGCCACCTTCTCAAGTGAGGCCAGTTATGCATGTTGGACGTGGACGATGCTCTCCGGCCATCTGCCGGCGTATAAAAACAATACAAATAAGGACACAGCTAACATGGCTGACAACATTGATGAGAGCTTTAAATATGGACACACTGAACAGCAATGATTAAAATAAAAGTGCATTTTTGGTAAGCTTTTTAAAACAATTAGATATTAAATGAGAATATTTCTATCGATAAAGGATGCAGAACAGAAATCTACATTAGGACATCTGCAGATGAAGACATTTTGAGATTTCGGTCCATTTGGATCATTACTACCGGACTAATCAGTTGCTCACAGCTGATAAAACTGAAGGCATCCATCATCAGCAACCACTCATCATGCTGCTCTCATTAGACAGCTGTGATGCAGGACTAAAGGAGAAGGAAGAGCAGGCCATTAGCATGTCATTTCCCAGACAGGAAGGAAGCGCTCAGACTCACACTGTCAGAATTACAGGATGAGAAAAAGTGACCAGGACACACTAGTCTTTGTACACAGAAAGTGAAATAATTCCTCCTCTCCTCCCGCCAGCACTGGCAGCGAAAGAGGAGGAAAGAGGCCTCTCCAAACAAAATCTAGCAAATATGTAAAGAAGTTTTTAAACAACTGTGAGCTTTTACAAAATCACCAACTCACATTGTCACAAGCATAACAAGACTGAGTTGTTTTCCCGGCAGACATTATCATATTAAATCCCTTTACATCATATAAAAGCTGTGATTTTTATGGCACACATACAGAACTGACTCCACGCCAAAGTACTCAACGAAAAGACATTTTCCAGGCTGCTGCTGTCCCACTGCGGACAAATTTGTCGAGCGACCATATGCTCACATGTTGCTTCAGTTTGGTTGCATTGGATTTTAAGAATGGGTTGTGTGCTTACTGGGAACAGTGCAGCGTGAATATTTCATGGTAATATGGAATATGGTAAGTGGTTTGTAATGCTCCCCAGAGGCTCCTCAGAGTTTGACATAATGTCCTCGCCATCTCTCCCGCGTTTCCTCTCAGTTTATGCCCCAGGGCAGAAGGGCTGCTCAGTGTTTTCCACACCTCAATGACTTTATGTAAAAAGTATAATTACTGACAAAACAGCACAATTTTTAGGAAAACATTCAGAATTCTACATTTATTGGACGTGAGCGAGTGAAAGATTATCAAAGAATTCTGTTTTTTGTGTATCTGAAAGTTGAGGAGAATCAGAATGTCTGTTGAAATTGTGCTTTTTCTGCTAGCTCTCCTGGCAATACCAGGCTTATTGTTTACACGAGCCTCTCATCCATGTGTAGATGCATGATTCCTTCTACATGGTGACGTGATTGGCGGGTTTAGTTCAGTAGAAAAAAAAGAGTTCCTACATGAAACTGCTGATACCAAGGTCTGTGGATTATCTGGAGTAAGCGGGTCGTGATTTCTGCAAAGAGACATTGCTGTCGAGTTGATTTTTTGGCACTTTGAGCACCACAAGCCGAGTGCCATCTAGTTCCATTATAGTGGAGAGAAGGCAGACATCTTTAAGGCCAAACTCCCCAACACTTGGCAACATACACCAAAACAATCAAGATTAACCCTTTGAAAGAAGGATAGACGTAACTTTTTTTTCTGCCTTCAGACACTTTTAACAAGTACTCAATAAATAGCACTACAGGTAAAAGAAAAAACATTTTCAAGAACATTTGTTTTATTTGGTGGTGAACTGTCCCTTTAATACATAAGTTTTATAACATTAACGTTGCACTAATTAGTATTTTCATATTAGCAATGCAAAAATGAAACTGCAATTAAAAAGGTGTCACTTGAAGTGATAAACTTCCATCTAATTATCTAAAGTAACCATCAGCTCTGTGCTGTTTTAGTATAAAACATTTTTTTAAAAATAACTGATAAACCACTGTACAGTCCCTGCCCTGCAGGACAGCACAGACACAATAAGCAATGAGCTGGTGAAGCATTTAACAGCTAAAGAGCCAGATATTTTCCTTGTGATTTGGTGGAGACCAAAACAGAGCCTAAAGGAAACTGAATATTGGACTTAGATTCATCCACAAGCCAAAAACACAAATTCAGATGAATTCTAATATTATTCTATGTCTGATGGATAAGTAACTAAGAAAATGTTTGTTGTTTACCACAAAGTGATTATTTATCATTGTTATCTTCACAGCTGCTCACTAGTGGCCAAAAAATGAATCTAAACTAGTTGAAAGATACATATATTTTCATATGGCATAAATATTCTTATATTCTTGAGTTCAAATGTGAAGTATGTTGAGTTTAAAAAAAAATTAGCAGAACCTAGAGACACTTTGCATCTGTTCAGACCGCAGGATGCCACAACAAAATTAAGGATGTATTTTTTAATTGCTGTAAAAACAAATACGACAACAGACAATTTCTGGCTAAGATATTTTCTCTACTTCTTGATTTTTTTCTTACTACACCTTAAATTCACCGTAGATCAGGAGAGGATTACAATACCCCTAAGATGCTGCAGATTGTGGAGGCCGGAAGGTTCATACACACTGAGTGGCTTCCACCTTTATTTGCATACATTTACTGTATGTAAATGTGCTTGAGACAGACTGAAGCAACAATATGTACATGATTTTTTTTTTCACTCTAGGTTTCTTTTTGACCGTGTTTTTAACCAGGATTGAAGAAAATAAATTTCAGTCTCTTCTAAAATCTTGAAAATCTGGGCTGAATAGTGGCAGTAACTCTCAATGTAAAAATGTTGTATTATGAACTTGTGAAACTGAGACTAGGAGTGCCACTGAAGCCAGGGAAGTCACATGGATATCTTGTGCTGCGCTGAGCAAAATGTGCAAGTGAATTATCTCCTCAGTTGCATGAAATCATCTTAACTCTGGACAGCCTCCAGTGACAGAGAGCCTTTTGGATGTGGTGCCCAATTAGTCAGCTTTTCAACGTGAATTATCAGCCCACCACATGCCAAACATTGACAATCAAAATGTCAGCGACTAAAATATCTCTCTTGCTAAAGGAGCGATGAAATCTGCTGAGTGAAGGGATGAAGCCTGTAAAACTGCTTAGCTGTTACCAAACACGCTGTCATGCTCTGAGACTACACTGCAGAGGTTTGTGCTGTTACTGTTTCTCATGAGGATGGCTGTCAAATCCCACCATGTGGATAACCCCACCCATCTTAAACAAAGCTTTGCTCTAACTTCCCCTTTAAGTCTACAATGGCAATTGATTTATGAGTCTGTTCCTCCATAGTTGCCAGTTGTAGCTGAGCCATAGAACGAAGGCTTTAATTAAAGGGATTATAGGCCTGTGGTAATTCACATTTCAAAAGAAGTCACATGACACAACATATACTTCTTGCACTGAAAGCTTTTTACCCTCTACTCTTAAACAGCTGCTGTTTTTATATGTGCTGCAGATGTTTAACCCTGTTTGGCACATTTTACATGCTTTTCATTGTTCTTTTTTTGATAATTTTGACTGTGTTCATGCATACAGCATTAATGTGAGCTAGACTGTGTATTTTTATACAATCTTGTAATTTCTAGCTCTCTCCCACAATATATCAAAATTACATTGTGTTAACAAAATTGTTACATTCATACTGTTAAGTGCAAAAAAATGTGGCATTGAAACCCATTCAAACTACAATTTTTGATTTCCCAGCCACCAAAACATAAACACATGCATTGTTTTGTCTTTGTGTCATTCTGGGCTTTAGCCTTGGAATTTGTCATTTTCTATATTTTCTACCTGATGACGGGGCCTCAGGGTTAATACCATTTCAGGCCTAGTCCCCACAGACATAGGCATTATTTTTAAACTTAGGTTGTTTTAATGTGTTTTGGCCTTTCGTCCAATTGCAAACTGCATTTTAGCACACTAAAAACTAACTTTTCCTGAAGACTTTCACAAACTCTGTTTTAAGATTTGTTTTGTTGTTGGAGTTTGTGGTCAAACAACTAGAAAAGTGCTACAGTGATGAGTCCATTTACCATTTGATATATTCAACTTGTTAACAAACTTTTTAATAACTTACACATTGTTACGGCCCTCCCACTGTCTTGGCTGACAGCCAGCCTCATCAAGCAGCTTGCTGACTTCCCAGCCAACAGAGCTGGCCCAGGTGTTGACTCCGTCTCTCCCTTCCTCCAGCAGACATCCACCTTGCATTGTTGGTTTGGTTTGTTAATTTTTGTGTGTTTTAGTTTAATAAATTCTGATTTTTTTTTTGCTTTTTTTTAAATTAAATCTCTTGTGTGGACTCCCTCCTTTTCACATCCACTGAGCCAGTTTGTGACAACATCCAGCAGACACAGCACACTCGTCGAGTTGTGTAACATGATTATTGCAAGTTGGGCGGCACTGTAGCTCAGTTGGCGCAGTGGGTACAGTACAATCCCCTCTCTCTCCCCCTTTCACACTTAAACTCTCTCCTCAAATAAAGGCAAAAGCCCCCCACCCCAAAAAAACATGATGAATGCAAGTTCAACACTTTCTCTCTTTTTTAGCTCTGTTTTCGGTCTCCAACACCTCCTGAGGGAAATATCTGCCTCCTTTCTGCTAAGTGCTCCACTATTTTTTCAGCTGTCACTTACTGCAGCTGTGTGATGATTGGTGATTTGTAGTGATTTTCCACTGAAACAGCTGCATGCTGCATCCAGAAATGAAGCTATGTAATTGGTGAAAGTGAATCAATACAGTTATGTTACAGACAAACAATAGGCTGAAACTCGCTATAAAGCTTTGTACAGCCGAGGGGAGCTGCAGATTCTTGTGAAAATATTCCGTAGGTGATTCACTACAAGTCACTCCTTTCACAATGTCATCAGGCCTGATGAAAGGTACAACAACAAAAAAAATAAAGTTTCATTTAAATTAATGATTTATGTATTTGTCTGTTTGCACACACATAAAACGTGTAAGAAATGTGCCAGGGCAGGCCAAGAAGCCACAGGCTTACACAAACAGCCCTCTGCTAAACTTAAGGAGAAAAAAAAATGTAAAAATTAAAGACAAAAAGTAATACAGAAACTAAATAAGTCAAAACTAAATAAAAATAAGAAGCACACTGAGCAGAAAGACAAAGCATACAGTGGACAAAAATCCAATAAAAACAAAGAAAAACATAAAATACAAAATGCTTTGAGTTGAAACCATGTTGCAATGAATAGTTTTTGACTTTTTGTAAATCATTTGCGACAACTGTCTACCACAAATGTATGTGAATTATATTTTATTATTTGTTATATTTCATCCCTATGTATATATATATATATATATATATATATATATATATATATATATATATATATATATATATATATATATATATATATATATATATATTTAATATTAAAGATAAATACACGGCTGCAATCATCCATGTCTGATTACAAATAAATGATTGAGAAAAAAAAACACAATAGGGCTAAAAGCTTATTTCTATTGTGGTCCTTGTCAGAGGTAGCAGTCAGATGACACATCTTCGAGCAGCAAACATTTAGTTGATATATCCATAGACTACTACCTCTGTTTTTATTGTGCATATAAAATGCTGTGTTATTAACATATTTTTATCAGTCCTGATATATGTAGATATATAGATTTATAATAAGATCTGCTTCTTTAAGATAGACTGATGTTTTATTTCAGTAAAAAAGGTAATGATAATTTTTCTATTCTGAATGTGTTTGCGTGTGAAGGTTTTATATTCAGCTTTTTACACCTCATATATATAATAATACTCCTCATTATTACACATCTACTTTTGAGTACTTTGCTGACACTTTTGTTTAATTAATTTGTAATTACTACAACAAATGTATATGAGTTACATTGCTTAATTTAGTAGTTTATTTGTTATATTTCATCCCTATATTTTAACACGCACTAATTTATTCTTTAGATTCTCTTTTTTTATACTTGTGTAATCTTCTTTTCATACATATTTACTGAGCATTGCTGGAGGAAACCTTAGCCCCAATATTTCCAATGGCATTGACTGCTCCTGTAATTTTTTTGCATTTTATGATAAATAAATAACTTAAACATATGTACATCCACAGCAGGAACAGGGCTGGGACTGTGGAGACTGTGACTGAAATCTTTTCTGTGTAATTATGTTTTTCTTGCACAGTTCCACTGTGAGAAAGAAGCCGTAAACCATCACTTTCCCAAACCAACACTGTCTCTGACTTTTCATGCTTCACTGCGCGCTTGGTCCCACACAGGCTTTCACCCCCAGTCAAAAGGCTCAGGACAGTCTCTGCTACTCTGTCTGTTACCTGCAGCTGTCAGGAATAGTTTTTGTCTCTGTCTCTCCTCCTGAAGCCTCAAACACAAACTCAAACATGACCTGCAACAAAAACATCTGCCGCTCTCCGTCTGCCACTCACTAAGGAAGCTTCCACAACAAACACTCATCTCGGGTTTTCAAAGAAAGTCATAGTATTCACAGTGCTCCTCTCATCTGTCATTAGATCCCACCCCCAAAATCTTAAGCCTTTCTCACCAACAGCTAAGATGAACTTGCCTATATTTCTGAAAACAGTCCAAATAAACAACAAACAAAGGTTTTTCACGGTTTGTGCAGAAATTCTTCAGTTGTGCAAACCAATTACTGCATCAGCTGTATGGGTGGCTGCCTTTAGATGCTCTTGTGGGTGAGAACATTTGATGTGGAGGTTATGAGCTGGTGTGGCTGCAGGTGATCTGCAGTTGTGAGGCCGACTGGATGTACTGCCAAATTGGAGAGAGCTGTGGTAGTAAAATCAACTTTCAGTTTACAGGCAACTCTGGTGGACAGCCCTGTAGTCAGCATGCCAGAGGCTCCCCCAAAATGTGTGAGGTAAAAACAAAGGACTGTATATTATATTCTAATGAATACTTCTATTAATTTTTACCGAGGTAACATTTTGAGCCATGCTCTTCATCAGCTCTTCTTCTCTTGCATTATCTTTTGTCCAGCACCTCGCATTTTTGTTGTCTGGATGTGCGTGCTTTTGTAAACTTCTTGCTCTTCAAATCTTTTGACATGTAGCATTCTGTTGTAATCAAAATGCACATTTTAGGGGCCCTTACACGGCAGTAATTCTTGCATGAAACATTAAACTTTTCAGTTTGCCCTTTTATTCATATGACAACAGCATTTTGGGGGCAAACTCTTGAAACTGGGTTCCAGAGTGTAATCTTCTGAAAACACCATCTTCTCTGTCGCCATGTATACTAGCAATGTGCAGATCCTGTAAGAACAGTGACGTCACGGCCGCACTTCAGGCATGCATCTGATGTTCTTTGTTGTGTCATTACAAAGTCACACTGCTAACTACTGTCCTAGCATGCATACTACAGTGTTTTCGGCTGTTTTGCGGAGGATCGTCCTCACAATGTTATCATATTTTTATATTTTATTTTATATATATATATTTTATATCATATGAATGCAGTTTTTTTTTTCAAATGCAAAGGAAAGACTTTTATGATTTTAGTACAGCCAGTCTCATCTAAATGTGGCCTTGGAGTGAGCTTTTATTGTGGCCATCCTAAAGCATACCTGTGTAGCAATGATGCTGTTTAATCAGCATCTTGATATGACATACCTGTGAGGCGGACTGATTATCTCGCAAAAGATAATATCTATCGAGTGCATTATTAAAATCTAAGATCTTTTTGACTTTTTGTCCAGTACAGTTCCTTTCCTAGAGGCATACTCTGTCTTTTATGTGGGAGTGTCAGACAATGTCATTCAGCTCTTCTCTGATTGGTCCAACTTGAGAACAGATTGACTCTGAATCATGCAGATCATGAGTGTCTTTGTGTCTCTATATATCGCTTGTCCTGCATTGTGGCGGTGATTTGTCAATGCCTGATAAAGATCTCTGATAGATTTAAAATGTCACTCAATTTAAAATTTCTGGGAGCTTTTAATTCAGTGTGCAAATCTTTTGTTGGCCAATCTTATTCTCAGAAGGGAAAAAACAGCAAATTATCACCACCAATACTGTGGTGTTATGTAACCTGCTGATAATCACTGAACTGCCTGCAGTTACCCTTCACTTTCATTTATCCAAAGGCATCAGTGTTAGACAGTTTTCTCAGTTCGAACAGCCTCAAATA
Organism: Plectropomus leopardus; assembly: GCF_026936395.1. NCBI lineage: Eukaryota > Metazoa > Chordata > Actinopteri > Perciformes > Serranidae > Plectropomus > Plectropomus leopardus. Next base: position 35,424,751 of record NC_142182.1, read on the forward strand.
GAAACTATAAATTCCACAGCGTGTTCAGACATTGACAGTGTTCATTTTGAGCCCAAAGCTCGCTCAGTCAGGCCGCTGCCCAGTCAGTCTGTCCTCAGGCACTGCTGCGCCCAGCCGTGCAGCGCAGCTAAGCTGGAATACACCTGGAGGGAGCAGCCTCTGCAGAGGACGGCCCTTATGTAAAACTCACAGAAAACTGCAAGGAAATATTTGCTGGAAAACTCACGACATGTCTCCTGTGGCATCAAATCTTCCTTTGGAAGGCCCTCCATATTCAGTGTCATCATGAGCCAAACAAAAACAACAAAGAGACAGTTTGTAGATGCAGCTGCTGGAATGAAGCTATGTATGATCCCTTTAACACCTGGACTGACATCTGTTTTCTTGTGCCACACTCAGATGCCTTTAATTAGCTTTTAAAACCTCTGACACCTGAAAAAAATTGATTTGCTTTCTTTAAAAAAAATATGTGAAACAACTTATTGGGCAACTTTAAAATTTCCATTGAGTGCCACTTTGACATATATATATACGTCAAAGTGTGTTTTCGGCGGCTGGCACAAGGGGGCGTTCTCACGCTCCCTGTGAGGAATTTTGGGGGTTCTGCCGGGATTCATAGTTGTAGTACAAAAGACGGTAGATCAAAACATGAAGTAGAGTGGCTGGGATCAGAGAGCAGAGAGATCTGTATGGAGGTGATTCGAAACTACAGCAACGAAGCTACATCAATTCAATATCGGCATAAAAGGCCCCCCAAAAAACAGAGAGAGTGGCCAGCTTTGCCAGCGGACGCTGGAAGAAACTTTCATGTCCCCCCCCACGCTCTTGACTGAGTGAACCGTGGAGTCCGAAGCGCTTACTTTGAAAAAATTAGTGTTCGAAGCAAGCCCGGTCCCCCGAATACTGCAGGTAGGAATAATGGAATAGGACTCCGGTTCTATTTTGTGGGTTTTCTCTCTCTGAACTGGGGCAATGATGCATGATACAATAATGATACAATAAAATAACATTTGTAATACAATTTAATTTAATACAATTTTCAGATGTCTTTTATGTCATTGAAAGCAAAATTATAACATTCAAATCACTGTTTTGCTTGACAGACTCCCTTTCACAAAAAATGCATTTTTCTCAGCTTTCTATAAAAAAAAGTGGTCTTTTTGATAAAACTAGACTCTATTTAATTCTATTCAATTCTAATTCTATTTTCCATGACGAAAAAGAGAGTTTCTTCTTTCATTTGAGCTATTCGGTGTTTGAGCTATTTCGGTGCTTTGTACAAAATATTCTGTGGGTCTTGAAAGATGAATCAAAATGGCCAGAAAAGCTGGCACAAGCCACTTTCCATTATATAATAGGGCTGGCACTGAATGAGTTAAAAAATAGCTGGGGGGTATTAATTAAAACCAAAAATGGACAAATGTCCATAAAATTATATTTATGATATTATATTATATTATATTATATTATATTATATTATATTATATTATATTATATTATATTATATTATATTATTTTTTAAATTTTTTTATTTATGCTTATTTTCAGGTAATTTTCAAAGAGATCAAGCCAGTTTCCTAGATGTCAAAGGGTTAATAAGCCATCTGTGTTAAATGTTTGATTTTCACTTTTAGTTGAACTCACATTGTGGCACTTAATAGACTTTATAGCCCACTGTTAATCCCACAATGAGAGATCAGCTTCACCTCTCATTGCTGACAACACTAACAAAAGAAAGAGCAACAGAGAGGTCAGACTCAAACAGTGCAGATTTGTGTCTAGCGCCAGAATCCATCGGCTCACTCAAAGTGACCAGAAGTGAAGTAACACCTCAAAGTCAATGTTCTCCTCAGACGTCAGCAGGGATCTTGGGGGCACATAAATACTGCACGAACACAAGGACAGTGGAATGGCATTTGCAGCTTCAACAGGGTGTTACTAAAATGTCACGCAGCACTTTTTTTTCCCGATTGTGTCCTGTCTAAATTTAGCGTGCTGCTGTCTGTTCCACATTTTAAACCATTTCATGCTGCCGCTCTGCTGTCTATTTTTACACCAATATCAATAGGGAGGGCAGTGTGGGGTTTTAAAATAGAGTAACATTGTCTGCGCTGCTGGGGAGAGCGTTTCAAACATAGCACGTAGACTAGCAACGTGGTCCGGTTTCCTCTCCGGGGTAAATAAAGCCGAGAGATGTGCTTATTTCCAGATGCAAGCTCGCCTTGTGAGGCTTTAATCCAAATGATGTTTCCTAGTACGTGGTATTAAAAAACACATACACGCATAACGAAAAAAAGTTACTCCACCCAGACGTGTTTGCATTCTCAAAAGCACAACTACATATTTGTCTTTTTAGACGCCAGCCCAACCTGCTGCATGGGAATGACACCTGAATGTAAAACCAGAAAGACGAGTTTGATGGCTACAAACAAAGAGCAAGCGCTGAAAAAGCACTGTGGGCTCGCTGAGCATGGCAAGTTTTGAGTTACAAGTTAGGTGAGATGGAAACAATGGCAGGACAGAATGGATCGCCCTTGGGAGGACATTTCAGTCAGATTCTACTAGTCACAGTGATTTTTTTTTTTTTTTCACATTAGCCTCCATTTGTCTGTCAAAACAATATATGCAAACAGGAACAACTTGCTCCCAAAGTGAGAAGCCACCGAGCTGAGCCACTGTGATTCCATTAACATGTGCAACCTGAAGCGACTGCACTGAGCAGCACTTTGAGGACTCATGTCCAAGCGTTTGTGCACTTATGAGCCCTGTTTTTTAGCTTTATAATAGCTTTATAATGGGAAATATACAAATATCTTATAAAAAACACCCTAAAGTGCTGTCGCAGAATAATCATGTTTGCTATGCAAATTGAAGTGTCACTTGGCTGAAGGCAAACAGATCTGAACACTTGTTGGAACAGCTTATAATGATAACTATTCTATTTGTTTAGAGAGAAGAAGTTTAGGAAAAAGAAGTTGTTATTTAAGCAGAGGTCACATGACTCTGGATCATTTCCCCACCACAGTGTGCTACAGTTGACCTCAAACTCATTTTGTGTGCCCTCAGGAGACACTTAGGCACAGTCAATATGTTTGTATGTAATATTTGTTTAAAAATAATGGTTTTATTTTCCATGTAATCGTGAATCTGGTGGTACTGAATAAACACTTGTAGCTTTAGGAAGCGTATTATTTCTGATGTACATTAACGATTTAAGTCTGTAAATTTTCTTTTTCTATTTTTTATAGAAATTTTTCTTTTTTATGGAATTTTTTTTTTTATAGTTATTTTCTTTTTGTTTGCTGATGATACTGACATGATTTTATCACATACTTACACGCTCTGATAAATAACACAAATATGGAAATGGTAAGAGTTGCAACATGGTTTCAACTCAAAGCATTGTGTTTTATGTCATCTGTCACTACAAAACCCACAAAGGAAGGTGCATGAATGTTGGATATCTCATTGGTTTTTTGATTTACTATCTAGAAATCTTACATTTAGAATTTAAATCAAGGTGTGTATGGTGAATATTGAGTTAGAAATTGGTAGTTTTCATGTTTATTTATTTATTTATTTTTTAATTGAAAAATGGGGAGTAGGATTTCCTTTTCTGACATGAAATACTTACATTTGCTAACCTAATATGATATATTTGTTTATTTTTTATATATATATATTCCGGTGATGTTTTTCTTGCTTCTATTTTATTCTGCTCTCCCATTTTATTTGGCATGTTCGAAATGAAGATCTAACTCATTTGCTTTGCTTGACCTGCATGACTCTGCTTGACTTGCTTGAGTCTCACCACAGATACTTGGGACTTGCTTGTGACTTATACATATGTGACTTCCTCCCACCTCTGTGTCACAGATGCACAAACGCCATAATGTTAAAATGGTACAGAGAATGTCTTCTCATTCATCAAATTTAGAAGTATGGAATAAGGACACAAGTGAAATCAGAAGTCATTTGAAACAGTGTATGGTGCCAATATAGCCTATAATGTCTGCAGTGTATATTGAATTTAATCATTCAGAATATAACAACACTGGGCGCACAACTTGGACTGCAGCATAAACTTCACCACATGACCTTTACGATGAGCTTTACACTCTACGTACTGGAAGGAAAGGTAACTAAATATTTTCAGCAAAGTTGAACTTTTCCTTGGTAAACATTCTGAAATAAACAGGTAGTGCAGACATGTTTTCCTCAAAAGTTTAAACAGGAAACGTTGTCTCACAGCAGCATTGTTTATACTCCCAGTTATTCCTCAGACTTCTCCCATTTCCCAGTGTCTCCCAGCAGACGGGCTGGGCTTCTTTTCCACAATCCACCCTTTTCAAATCCTATAAATAGCAGGTGTTTGCAAAGGCAGAACAATAGTCTGCAGGCTTTTCCATTCATACATTCCTGGCTCCAGTCCAAGCCATCTCCGCCCACTGCCTGTTACTACCTGACTCATGTCCCTGCATGTCTACTGTATGTAAACAGTGCTGCACACACACACACACACACACACACACACACACACACACACACATTTCTACTCTGTTTTCCATCCTAATGTTCTTGTTGAAAACTGACCAGATGAATAATGTGTTATAATATTAGGAAAACTTTTTAAAAGTATTTTCTCTTCAGTAGTAACTGATGGTACTGTGCATTCATGTTGCAAACACTGAGCGTAATTTTTACTTTTATGTTGTTCTGCAACAGTTTTCAGTTCAGTTTAATATGTATGCATATGTGTGTATGTGTAAATTCAGAGGGACATGTTCGGTGTATATACATGTATGTATATAGATGGATATGCGTGTGAGTGTGTGTGTGTGTGTGTGTGTGTGTGTGTGTGTGTGTGTGATTGTGTGCTTGTATGTATATAAGTGTGTGTGTGTGTGTGTTTATGGTAGAGATGAAGTTCATGAATTAATTAACTGATGAAGCTGAGAAGGGGGAAGAAATAATACGCTTATACTTCCTCCTACACTTTTTTTAAACATGTAAGATTTAATATTTGTTGTTTATTAGAATCTTTGTATTGAGGTTGTGTATACGTTATCCTTCATTTCTATTATTGACATATTTTGTTTCATTTTTATCTTTTTTGTTTTCTTTGTTTTACATGTTCTAAATAAATAAATATAAAATCGAGCCACACTCATTTTCAGAGCAACCTGATTTAAGTCGACTGAATCTGTGGGCGTACAAGACAATTGAAGGGATAAGCATCTCTTTTTAAAATCACTGTTGCATTTTGTCTTATTTGATAGTGATATAATAGTGAAGATACAGACTGGAAACACGGGGAAAGAGAAAGGTATGAAATGCATCAAATGTCTGGGGACTAGAGCTTATCCAGGGGAGAGGCAGCGTACACTCTTGACAGGTCAGCAGACTATTACAGGGGGAAACATACCTAACATACCTGTAACACCTAACACACCAATTACTCTAACATCCACGTAGGAGGAAGCTGGAGAACCAAGAGCAAACCCAAACATGCAAACTCCACACAAAGGGGCCCTTGCTGGGCGGCTCGAGCCTGGAACCTTATTGCTGTAAGACGACAATAGGCAGGTTTCCATTAAAGAGTGATGTCCTGTGACTTCTCTTCTGGCGATAACATTCCAAGAAGCATGTTGATGGATGTTCAAAACGTTAGCAGCCTTATTTCTATTGCAGCCATCACACTAGCCGTCATTATCTTCAATCAAAGGTGACCTAGGCATGTTACAAGAGCGATAATGGAAAGCAAGCCACTTCCAGTTGGAGCGGCCACATATGAGGAATTTCTGGGAGCTGATAGTCCATAATTTCACAGAGGAATTGTGGATTCAAAACTTATGGATGATCCGCTTAACTTTTAAAGAGTTATGTGATGCAGTAACATCTCTTGTAGCTCCTGCTGCATCATGAGGGAGCCAGTTCCTACTGACAAGCACATAGCCATAGCATCATGTGAAGTGTAAAAAACAAAAAAGTGTTTCTATTGTAGTTTTGTGAAATACGTCTTTTTTTTTTTCATCACCTGAAATACCACCTCATGCAGGTAAAAACTGTTTTGGGATAAATTAGATCTTTTTGTAAATTGATGTTTTCATTTCCTTTATGTGTATTTTATATTCATGATTTCAATTTGCACAATGTGAGCGTTAATGAAAACCCACCTAGTGCTAACCACTGCACCACTGTGCTGCCCCTGATTTATTTATTTACTTTTCTCTATTTTCTATATATTTTTGTGACATATCAACATTTAAATGATCTATGGTTTTAAAAACTTACAAGGAAAAAACACAATGTGGTTAAACTGCTCAAAACTCACATCCACACCAGGCCAACATGTGAGGGAGGCTCTCAAGTTAGAACGGATTTAATGAAAAGGTTCCTCCATACCTGTAGCTCCACAGGTGTGAGCAATTGCCTGATTGAACCCTCTGACTGGATCTGCTCAGGACTGCATGGCTGTGTGCAGACTGACTGTCCTCACTTCATTTTTAGCTGCTCTGTTGCTCACTATGCTGGTTGATTGGTCTGTTGGACCACAAAAATGTATTCTTCGCCCTTTGAGGGTGAAATTTGGCATGAAGGTCAAGTGTGTGTGTGTGTGTGTGTGTGTGTGTGTGTGTGTGTGTGTGTGTGTGTGTGTGAAGGTTTGTATGTGTGTTCATGTCAACTGGCCAAAGGTGTTGGGGGTGGTAGACATGACACACAAAAGGCTCCACAGCCTTTCTTATATAGGAATGAGGCCACATCCTCATTGATACATTTTAAATTTACGACGCATCAGTGTTACTACATTTTAGCCTGGCATCCTCACTAATCCAGCATTTTAACCGCCCTAAAACCGAGCAGTTCGGAAATACAGGTGTCCCCATTTTATTTTGAAAACTCCAGTACTGCATGTTACTGCAGACAGGCAGAAGCAGAGGGGTTTAGAAACGCTTATCCGGATACCTCTGCTTGCTTTCTGTGACTTGATTTTTGTTGTTGTTTGGGCGTTGTGCATTTTTTCGGTCCCTCTGTGGTAATTTTTTTGTGTGGTCTTTTTGTTTCTCTTTGTGATCAGTCTCTTTATGATCAATATGAGACATTTTGCAGGTGAAGGCCAGGGGAAGTGCTAGAAAAAAACAGCTTAATGGTCTGGCACATGTTAGAAGTTTTCACTGTTTTAAATAGTGGTGTGAGTGCCACCAGCTTTAAAATGATCAGAGATCTAACCTGTGTAGGTGGGCAGGGCATTTAGCATTTCAAAGCCTCACTGGGCCCTCAGGGGTCACTGATCTGGACACACGCAGGCTGCTGATGCAGCTGCGGAGGTTACACAGCCTTTGAATCATTAATCTTTGTTGGTTTAAAGCAATTTGAAACTAACATGTGGGCCAAACCACACTAAATCAGATTTACATTTTTCATAATGTTGTTCATTTAGCTTTCAGTATTTACATACTAGTCTAGTTTTGGCACATCAGCTCTCGGTGGGATTTTAACACTAACTCACAGATTCAAGCTTCTGACTCTAAAACTGTCAGCTTGACAGTTCAACATTTCACTTTTCCCAGCAGGCACAGAGCAACATGCAGTAGCGTACGAAGGATTTCTGTGTGGGAGTGTGCCGGTTGAGAGAGAGGGAGCGTCTACGATTGATGACCATTTTTGCATTATTGGACACCTGCCAAAAACCCAGTCTGAGAAGGAGGGGGTCACCCTGAATCATTGTCAACTGTTACATCATACAGCATTCATTTATAGTTTTTATTGTGAGTACATCTGTTGCTCTGAGGAAGTGAGACAGAGTCAGTTTCAGGTCCTCTGAGTTTACTATAAGAGTGGAACTTAGGGTCAAATGGAAAACATTAATGATGCGAGCTATCACAGGATCATCTTGATATCAATATGTTACATTTTTTACTACAGTAGTCCTTGTCACAGGGTTAAACCCATGTTCAATTGGTTGACCCTAATGCTTTGTGTGTGTGTGTGTTTTACGAGAGCAAAATGTTCAACTTAAAAAACAAAAAAAAGATGTTCTTATATTTTGTCTCATATTTAAGATCTAAAAAAGATCTCTCTCTTTTTATGTTTAGTCATAAGAACCAAAACGGTATCTTAAGGTGATTTTTTTGAGAGACGATGATTTATCTTCTATAGCCATAAATATACGCCACTCAGCACAATATGAAAACCACTGACAGGTGAAGTGAATAATGTTGATCATTTTGTTACAGGGCAATTTTCTACTGGGAAACCCTTAGTCTTGGCATTTGTGAAGATGCTACCGGACATGCACCCCCTCCTCAAATACTGTTGCAGAAGTTCACTTCCTCGCTACAGTGGCACTCCCACAGTGACCACTCCAGTAGGTCAATGCCCCACATCAGAAAAACTACTCAGGAATGGACTGAGGAACATGGTAGCTCACCTGTTAGAGCAGGCAATTCAGGCTGTCTTTTCTGCATTGGTCACAGGTTTCAACAAACGAATTCCAACCTGTGGCTCTTTGCTACATGCCGTCCTCTCTTGCTCCTCGCTTCACTCTTAAAGCTGGCTGGCCTTTTCTTGATTAATTGAATCAGAAAATAATGAATAATTTGCATCACAGTTTCCCAGATTCCAAGGTGACACTTTTTTTGTCTGAGCAAGCATCCAGTTGGTTTTTTTTTAAATGTGATTTATATAGTTGAGACGAGACAAAATAGAAAACCCTTTTACTGGAGAAGCCACAGCTTGGTTAATATTTAGCATTCTTATTTATTTATTTTTTAACCTAATCAATTCAGGTCTAATAGCGCTAATCAAAAATATTTAATAAATCTAACAATAACCCAGTACACCATTTTGGACATCACTGAGGTGATGTGACCAGCCTTTAAATGTTCAGTTTGCAGTCACATTTCACAGTTCATCAATTTCCAGCTCATCTCCGTAACCTTTTCTTGTCCTCATGCTGCTGCTGCTGCCGTTTCCAAAACTGAGCAAACAGCTGTGCAGAAAACCCTTGCAGCCTTTACACAAGATTTGTTTATCACCCTGTGCAGTTCTACCCCATCATCATCACATTATGTGGTTACATTACATCATAACCGCTGCGATACCTCATCCCAGACATGCTGACAACATGATAATCCAATAATAAATGTTGGAAACAGTCTGCGCAAACATCACAGCCCCAGTTACAACTTCAGCCAGGTTGTAACAGCTGCCTTACCTTTTGCTGATCTATTCTGTTTTAGAATGGATTTTAACAGACAAAACTGACAGATTACATTGCAGCCTGTTTCGCTCTCTCAGTACTGGACCAATTTCAACAACTGTTGTTATAGTAACTTTGACACAAAAACATGGGGAAGCAGAGTCTATGTTGGTTATAGAAGTTTCATTTCAATGGAGGAACTCGGCGCTCATTGATGCTCTTTAACCCTTTGTAACTGGTGCATTTTATGTGCTTTTCATTCTTTATTTTTTGATAATTTTGGCTGTGTTCATACATATGACATAAATTTTGGCAAGACTGTGCATTTTTGTTCATCTTGGAATTTCCAGCTCAGCTCCTACAGTAAGTCTAAAATACACTGTGGAAAATTGTTACACTCAGACTGTTAAGTGCAAAAAATGTGCGATTGAAACCCATTCAAACTGACATTTTTGATCCCACAGCCATCAAAGCAGAAAAACATGGACTGTATTATTTTGGGGTGTCATTCTGGGCTTTGTTGTGGAATTTGTCATTTTTACTATTTTCCACCTGGTGATGTCATTTTTAAACGATATTTGGCATGTGAAGGAAATATATGCTATTTCCACTAGGTGCACTGTCAAAATCAATGTTGCTGCTAATCATTGACATATCCCAGACTGTGACAATAATAGCAAAAAAAACCTTAAAAACACTTACCATGTAATTTATTGAAAATAAGACTTGGTTAAAAAAGTGTTGTTTCAAAAAATTAACTTAATAAACATAGAATATGACATTAATGTATAATCTCTTTATCGCCTGATTTTGAAAAGCGCATGTGTAAAGAGTGGTAAGAGTGTGAGTAATTGACACTGCACAAAAATAACAATGTATAAAAATCAATGTTGCTGCTAATCACTGACATATCCTAGGCTCTGATAACAATTAAAGAAAAACTATTTTTTATGTAGTATATTAAAAATAATTCTTTCTTTTTTTTCATCTAAAAAACATAGTGGCATCATGACAAAAACATGGCGTTTGATATTAATGATTATTACTAACGTTGGTTAAAAAATAAATTCACTGAAAGTAGAAAATAATATTAATGTATAATATTTTTGTAAGCTTGATTTCGAAAAGTGCATTTTATGCGCACGTGTGTGTAATATGAAGGAGGGCCCTAGGAGTTAATAATACATCCTATAGATATACTACTTATATATATATATACTTATATTCCGTTTCAAAAGAGAGCAGCTTCTTCCAACATTGGAGAACCCTGAATAACAGGTTTGCCATATTTCCTCGACAGATGACCTAACTCATTACATCATTTTGTGTCAATCAGTATATGGACTAGCCTCAGCTAGTTTCAGCGCTATAATAATCCTTAGTTCGCAGCCCTGAGGCTCAACAAACATGCCAATCAGCACCGCAGACATAATCCCTGCAGGTTTATTGTGGTGAAATTATACATCAGAAAATGGCAGTGAGTCACTTTAAACACCACACACACGGGGCCCCACAGGACTACTGTAGTGATTTTTCAAGTGAGAGGGAAGTTGAGTAGACTTGTGATGCTGCTACACAGCGCCTCTAGAGCCTTGCATGTGCTGACAGAGGAGGAGAGAGGGAGGTGAGAGCGCAGACAGAGCGCAGTCATTGTGCGTGAAGGACCATGACAGTCCGGAGCGGCAGGAGTTAGAGAAGACTGCGAACAGGACCTCTTACCTGCTGCTGAAAAACCTAAAAAAAAAAAAAAAAAAAAAGCTCGCGACGGAAACATGCTATGTGACAGAGATTTGCGCGCGCGTGCTTCACTTGTGCCTTTGCGAACACCTTCAGGGAGTTCACATGTTCCTGCTCGTCGACGACGAGGCAATGTTTAAGCGCAGAGAGCCCAGCGGAGAGTTTGGATGTCTGTTTCGTGGCTTGTCACATGTATGAGGACACGTTATTGAATCCGGAGACAAACAGCGACACGGAGGAGCGCCGCGAATGTAGTCTTCAGAGAGAGAGAGAGAGAGAGAAGCGAAACGCTGTACCTGCCAGTGTCTTCCTGCGGTCATTCTCCTGCGTGTTTTTGGTTTCTCGCAGTGCTGTGTGGGTAAAGTAAGTGGAGGATGCAGGTGAAGAAGCACCGGGACTCGGACCGAAGCGGCGGGAACATGCTGGAAGGAGATAGCCTCCGAAAAAACTCCTCGTGCTTCTCAAATATCAAGATATTCTTGATATCGGAATGCGCCCTCATGTTGGCTCAGGGCACCGTCGGAGCATACCTGGTGAGTGCAACACAACCTCACACACACTCACTGAGGCTGCTGCTGTGGGTCACAGCACACTTTTGTTTTCCTGTTCTTTGCATTTTGGGGATTTTGCTGCTTTGCATGCTTTTGGACCAAAGCACGTAGTAGAGCCGTGACAGGACGTGGAAAGCTCTCTGTCCTGCACAGTAAAGTAAAGCCTGCAGGACAGATTTCATGCTGTTCAGCTGTCCTCTGGATGTTATAGTTTTTTAGGTTATCTCAATGTGTCACAATTCAAACTAAGCCCCCTTTTTAAGCTTGCAGCAGTAACTTAAGGCTGAAAGCTCTGCTTAGCATTTATAACAAGGTCTTATCATGTTTAGGAAGTCAGTAATTGGCTGATTTTAACCAAAATGTCATTCAAGGTCAAGGATCCCCTCCCATCCCTCATACTTCCTGTGTTTTTTTTGTTTGTTTGTTTTTAGTTTTACTCACTCTTTCACTTTTGTTATTAATCATACCAAACCATGGCAGTAGCCTAAGCACTAAGGTTTTAGATATTATTTTTATAAAACCTCAAAATGTGTATCTTTGTGATGCAAAGAGAACATCAGAACTCGTACAGAGACTCTAATATAGATTTTGTGGGACAAAGCTCCCTGAGTACTCCAAAAATTTTCCTCAAAGTGTCCCAGAGGAGCTGCACAGCCTCAGGCAACCCACTGTGAACATTTAGTTTTGACATTATGTTTATTCTCCCACAATCACACCGCTTCCTCGGCTTGCTCACAATTAATAGACTCTAAACCCCCTGAATGCCATGGCCATATTTGGAGTGGAACATCTTATCTTCTCTGTTAGTGGACATGCTGGGCACCGAGCATCCTGCAGCTCAGAGCGGTGACAGCAGGACGCTGGTGCAACTCAGTTTGGATGATTTCCTGAAGAGGACTTCCTCTTTATCGTTCATTTGTGATAAAACAGGCAGTTCTTCTTTTAGTTTTGGACACCTGTTCAAATAGTTTGGACAATAAACTAGGTGAGGTTGGAGTCACTGACTCACAAAAACCTAATGATGCTCTCTGGCCTACTTTAGTTCATCAGCACAACAGAGCTAATTACAAGGAGCTCTATTCACATGCTGTACGCAGGACATTAGGTAACTGGTTCAGTGACAAGTTGGTGAATTGGTGTCGACCCACATGAGCTGCTGTGATATCTCTGATTGGATGATGGGACTTAAGAGCGCTTTGCTGGCAGCAAAGGGACAAAACTCAACTATCATGGCCCCCTTTGCTTTCTTTGAGCTGCTTACTGTACAAGACACTTAGCGGCATGCTGGGTGTCCCGATTTAGCAAGCACGACTGCAAGTGAGCACACACTGTCGACCTGCGCAAGGAAATAACACACCAGTACTGATTTGAGTGTCACTGTTTCCTAATTAAATTGGGGTTTTTCCTCACTTCACAGAATTGCTATTTTTACGATTTTTGTTAAAGTGATGGGAGCCAATAATTGGCCTCTTATGATCAAAGGTTTAAATCTGATGTAAATAATTTTATAAACACTTACTTTCAGCAGTTGCTGAGCAGTTGATCTGATGGACTTTATGACTGTTAATGGTTAACTTTCATTGGTGACTAATTGGCAGATTATATAGATTAATTGATTAGTCATTTTCTTCATAAAAAGTAGATGCCAATCACTGCTACTCAGAACCCAAAATGATATCTTCAATAGGACTGCAACTAACTGCAACTGCAACTTTTTATTGTTGACTAATCTGCTGATTATTTTTACCATTATTGGATCAATGGTGAAGGCTATTCAGTTAAAGTTCAGTTTAAAATATTGTAAAAGGTGTCTATAATTTCCCAGAGCCTGAAGTCACATCTTCAGTTTGCTCTTTTTTTCCAACCAACAATCCAGAGACTCCTCATTTATCATAAATGACACAGAAAAAAAGAATTTTTTTCACATGTAAGATGCTGGAACCAGCAAATGTTACACATCTGGCTTGAGGAGTGACTGCAATGATTAAATGATTAACACCATATTTGCGGATTATTTTTTCTTTCATGTTTCATGTTCTCCAGTAACTCCATCAGATTTGTGATTGCTATAGTATATTACGCCCTGAGAAACTCTGTTTGTGACTTCTATGTTTGCAAGTGAGATCGGTGACAGTAACACCTGCCTGATAAGAACCAAGTGTGACACTTAAGGGCTGAAGCTACAAAGTGCAGCTAACACCTGAACTTGCAGTGTGCTCGTCTCAGCTGAGCAAACCTGTCAGACTACAGTCTCACTGAATCAGCCGAGCGCTGTAAGGAAGCAGAAGCCCTCCAACAGTTTAAGAGAACATTACTGTCATTTTAAAACCATATTACAGCATAGCATTAATAGCAATGTTCCAATAAGGCGCATGTAGTGGGTCATATATCACTTATTAAGTCATTCTATTTATTTATTTAATTCATGCAGAGATGTCAAATAATTCAAGTTAACCCTTCAGCTTTCTCATGCTGCATTCAGATGCCTTTTACTGGCGTTTAAACCTCTGAAACCAGAGAAGAAGAAAAAAAAACAAAGGAAAAAACATAATAAGCAACTTGGCAAGAAATGTACTGAAAACTATAAAGAAACAAAAAGTTACTAACCGGTGACAAACAATGATCTGAAAATTAGCTGGTGGGAAATGTAAGATATTACCAAAAAAAAGGATGGAAATGTTCAGGAAATTATATTTATAATTCTCCTAATTATATATTTAAAATTATCTTACAGAAAAAAAGAAAAGATATGAGTCCAATTTTTAAAGCACTGTCATTTTCTTTCTTTTTTTAATTTATTTTTATACTTTTTTGTTGCTTATTTTCAAGTGATTTTCTTGTAACTCTTCAATAATTTCTTACTATTTTTTTGGGCAATTTCTTTATAAGTTGATCGTCGCCTTCTGATGTTTTTTAAATAAACCATTTGCTCAGGTCTCAAAGGGTTAATATACAGACATAAATCAAAACATACACAGGTGTAGCCATTAACAGAGAGCCTAAAGTCAGTTGCCCTTGAGAAAGTGGTTAAAGTTTAAAAATCCAAAGTGACGAGTGCTTTTTAAAAAAGAACAGGGGGCTTCTTTACTGTAAGTGAAGCATTTTCCACATGCACTAACTGATTAAAAGATGTGTAAGCTTTGCCAGTGTGCTCAAAAATAACTTAAAGATGGATGCTGAAGATATAGAAAATGAAAAAGTAAAAAAAACAAAAAAAACCACTGTGTGCAAATGGCTGATGCTATAGATAAGGGCTGAATAGTATGAGGAAACAGCTATAATGCTGATTATCGTGATAGCGATATTAGTTGCAGTAAATGATCAGATATTCAAGGGTCCTTGAGGAGCTGCAGTTTTTAGGCATGGACAAACGGAGACCTTCACTGTACATTTAAGACCACTTGACAACTTTAATGTTCACGTCTTCTTTGCTCCGATTGCCAGCAGCTGTTTACTCTGAGCTCATCCACTGCCACTCTCTCTCACTTAACCACTCACTCACTCTGCACTGAGCTACTCCCCAAAGGAGCTACACTACACCTGTAACACAAACCATCATTCTCAAACCAGTCATATGTTTTCTCCAATAAACGTTTTTTTTTCTTGGTTTTCTTGTTTTTTGCATTTCAATTCAAATGTTGTTTATGGACCCACTGCCATGTCATCTGTGAAGTAAACATGCCTGCACTCTCCTGGTGTGTAGACAGACACAGGCACAGCAGAAGGAAGTCTTTGAAAGTAGAGCAGACGAAGTAACATCACTCGCTTGCTTACAGTTTTTTGCACACACTCAAAAGGGAAACTGACTGATGAATTTATTGGCCGGACAAAGCTTCTTAGTGGCCCGGGCCGTGGTGCAGTCCTTATTGTTGGACCCTGCCTAACGGCGAGATCTCTGTGTCATACCTCAGAGTTAACAACATCGAGCGAATTAGACAAAATAGTGCCTACGGATAGGGCTGGGCGATATGGTTGTAAAATTATATTTCATTATTTTTAGGTTATATCGTGCTAAACGATATATATCTCAATATTTTAAAATCTCCTCTTAACTACTGTAAACTACTAAAATGCAAAATTATTAAAAGAACTGCAGTTATAAATAAAGAAGCTACTGCCATATATAAAGTAACATAAACTACTTTATATGTATATTTATAATGTTAAATAAAGTAAAGTATAAAGTTAAATTAAGTATTGCTAAAATAAATCAAAGCGGAACCCATGGTGCTTTATTGTATCAGGCTGGAAGTGTTCTTCTGCTTTTTGTGTATCTGTGAGAGAGAGAGAGGCTCCACATCGCACCTGGAACAAGCCCCGATACATCGAGTGTATTCATATATTTAGCCACCCCTAGTTCTGCGTCTGACCCTTCATACCCAAACCACATCCAAACATAGAGGTAGCCCCTCTTTTGGGTACGAGCTCCTCCTCGTTTTGAGTAGGCCGATCGGTGCCAGCGTCTTGTGCTGAATCCCCTCGTTCAGTATCGCTTTGCAGATCCTCCATGTTCGTTTGTTTTAGTGCCGTGCATTGTGTAGATGCCCCCTCGGTCACAAGGATGGACATAAAGTGTGATCAGACAACGTAAATGAAATCAACAATATAGCATAATATGAAATGATAGACATATTTTTAGACAATATATTTCATCAGATCGCACAGCCTGAGTACCTGCAGAGAGAGTAATTATACCAAAATTCAAAGAGTAGTATCACAGTCTCTTGCCATGTGTTTACCGCTCAAGTTGAGGGAGAATAATTATATGCGCATCACGTAGGTTCAACACTATCAAGAAATGGCGTACATTGAGAAAAAAAGTAAGTGTGCAGACGTGACATCACATTAACAATCTTTTGTGCAGCACTATTGTAGATGGATCTTATTTTAGCCACCATTAAATACAACTCTTAAAAAAAACAGCTCATTCAGAGCAGTTAAAGTACCTTTAGTTAACCTTCAGTCAACCTTCAGTGGGTTACTCGTCATAAAACTGAATGTAAATGATTCCAAATAGCCGAGGCTTCACTTAAAAACAGCTGCTGTGCATTCACAAATAGCACCATTTCAGCACTTTGACGTCAGTGCTAAACCCTAATGTGCTGAAGGGAAAGTCAGCATTTAGCTGCTTTTTTGCTGCTTGCTAATAATACAGCCTCTGTCAGTAAATCCTGAAAAAAGTCTGTGGAAGTTGAGATTTCTCGTGCTCAGACAAGACTCGTTCTTCTGTTGGGTGACGGGCTGTCACACAACGTGACGAGGTTTGTTTTGTTGCCATGCAACAGATTAAACATTTCCACAGTTAAAGTAATCTGGAGAAAATGTGGCTGTAACCACTGACCAGTGTGCAATTTTTCCTATATAATTTATTCTGGCGGTAATCCTCCTGGAAGGCTGCCTGTTTAAGTCACAGTGGAAGTGTATAAACATGTTGAACCTGGAGATGAGGGCTTAAATCATCCAGAGTGTTTCCACTGCTGAGTTGAGAGCAGGAGCTGTCCGTCACTCGGCTCGCTCACGCCTCCTGTAACAGGATGAGATGTGGCTTCTGCTACCTTTACTTCACTTTGTTGCAGTGTCGTTTGGTGGATTTCTATTAAAAATTTGTGCAAAACTCAAGGGATATTTTGGAAATGTCATTAAAACACCATTGCGAGATGACTGTATTTCCATTGAATGATGTTCTGTGACCTCTCCTCAGGCGATAACATTTTAAGAAGCATGGTGATGGATGTTCATAACAGTTTTATTTCTATTGCAGTCACCGCACTAGCCGTCATTATTTCCAATCCAAGGACACACAGGCGTGTTATGTCCATGATTTCACAGAGGGATTTTGGATTTAAAACTTCCTGATGATCCGCCCAGCTTTTGAAGAGTTATGTGATGCAATAACAGCTCTTGTAGCTCCTGCTGCATCATGAGGGAGTCAGTTCCTACTGACAAGCACATAGCTATAGCATCTTGTGAGCTAGAAAAGCCCAAAAAGTGTTTCCATTGCAGTTTTACAAAATATAGCTTTTCAAATCGCCTGAAATACCACCTCATGCAAGCATAAAAACTTTTTTTGCAATAAATGGGAGTTTTGTTATTTTGATTGATGTGTGTCATTAAGCATTTTTAATATTTGTGATTTCAATTTGCTTAATTTAAGGGTTAATGTAACAAAGCCTACTGTTTGTTTAGAGCTAAACCTACAGCGTCATGAGACAATGTTGCGATCACATCACAGCTGGGTGGAGCCGGTCAGGCAGAAATGCAGCCTGTGCGGTGTGTTAGCATCGTGTGAGAAAGAGCCACCCGAGGGGCAGGGACGTCATGACTCAGTCTGAAGTTTTCTATCCACTCAACGTCACAGAAAGGACTCCAGCACGAACCGCTCCCAACAATCACGCTCCCCGTGCTTTGATGTGTGGTGAAGGAGTCACTGCAGCCTTGTTCACAGCAGCTGCAGCAACGACCTGCTGTCACTTCTGCTTCAGAAGAGTCACAGAGGATGACTTTTTTTTCCCAACTGTGATGACAGCGCAAGCAGGCTGCACGCTGTTTATTATAGCTGACATCTCATCTGCTCCTGAGTTAAAGCTTTGCACAGTGACAAAAGAAAAGATAAGAAGAAATAAGAAAAAAATTAATTTTTTGCAGTTTGTGAGACATTTCTTGCCGTTGCTCACTTTGTTTTTTCCCCCATGTTTTCAAGAGAAATTAAACCAATTTGCTCAGGTTTCAAAGAATTAAACCATCTCTGAGGGCATCTGAATGCAGCACAAGAAAACTGATGCCAATCCAGGTTTCAAAGGGTTCACTATAACACAAGATTTTTGTCACCAGGCAGGCACTATATTGTTTCTGGACAGAAAAGTCAAATTACGTCATCCACCAATGGGAACATTTATTTGTCTGGTACGGCACAGTGCATTCTGGTAAATGTAGGTTTTCTGCCTCTTGAGCAAAAGCAAATGCAACATCTCTTTTTCTCTTTTTCTCTATTTATGTGGCACAATTTTTTAAAGTGTTTTGGTCTGCATAGAAAGCCCATTTTTCTTAGCTGTAAAGTACTTCTTTTATATGTCGCAGGATACTTAAATGTCAAGACAAAGAGAGTTCACTTCTGGAGACTCAAAGGTCATTTCAATGTTTGAACTCATTTTGGTCCGATCCAAATCAAATGTGTACATTAACAGAGCATAACTGAGCATTTGATGGAAACATTTTCCAATGCAAAACCACAGCTTGATTCATCATGCAGTAAAGGCACTTTTTTCAGAAGGGGATGTTTGTGTTGGCAGGTTCCTTTATTCCCTTTTTTTTTTTCTTTTTTTCAGCTCAGTCAAAACTCTTTAACAGAGCCCTTTGGGGGAAATGGAAAATTGTGATGCCCTTTCAAGGACAGTTTGGGACAGATCTGAAAATAGCTTCATAACTGTTTAAATGTGACACTGTGGTTCACATGGCACAGAGAGAATGTTCCCACATGAGCAAACACAGCCTTTCTCTCTGCTTCACAACAGATTCATTACAAAGTCTATGAAATATCATGATAAGCTTTGTGTCTAAATTTAATCTTACATTATATAAACTACAGATAGGAAACAAAACTGGGATACAAGAGCATTTGGCTGCGTTTGCTTCAGCTGGAAAGTGCTGGTGGGCTCTGGCTCTTGTGTGGATGACAGCTGGTGAAAGAGAGCGAAGCTTGTGATGAGCTGTTCTCACTGAAGCTAAATGTTGCTGTGCCGGCTAATCAGAAACAGAGGCCTGTTTCCAGGGAGGAGCCACAGTGTGGAACATCTGAAGTGTATGTTATTCAGGATATTCCAGTGGAAAGGCTCTGTTTGAAACTGATGACAAAAACACAAACGATTTCTACAAGAATATGGTTCCCATTTACACCTGCTATTAATATATAATCTATACCTGAATGATAAAATCTGATCCATGGGCCATGGGCATTTACACCTGGCTGATCAGGCGTCCGTTCCAGAAAGCAGGTTTAACAAATTCTGAGTTGATGAACTCTGAGATGTAATTCTGTGGGAAACAACAAACCATAAATGCTGACGTCAGTGTCCTCCATGTTTATTCCCATACAACAGCCTACTGTGTATGACGTGTTTGTTATTCTTCTTTTGCGCATACTGGACACTTAAGGACGGTAACAGTTCACACTGTAAGCAATGAGTCCATTGAGCACAGAAGTTTGTGTGTGTGCACATAGCTTAAGAGTTAAAATGCTAATTAGACTCCATCTGATATATTAATTAATGAAGTTTCTTACAGTGAGTGACGTTAGACATACACATCTTTGCTTTTATATTTGTGCCGCTTCTTTGCTTCATTCAGCATCACTCCATCTCTCTGACTCTGTGTCCTGTTGGTTTCAGGTGAGCGTGCTGACCACCCTGGAGCGGCGGTTCAACCTTCAGAGCGCTGATGTTGGAGTGATAGCCAGCAGCTTCGAGATAGGCAACCTGGCTCTGATCTTGTTTGTCAGCTACTTTGGGGCCAAAGCACATCGGCCCCGTCTCATCGGCTGTGGGGGCATCGTCATGGCACTCGGCGCCCTTCTCTCAGCTCTGCCTGAGTTTCTAACTAATCAGTATGAGATCGGGGAAATGTGGAGGACTGATGTGGGTCGGGATGTTTGCTCCAACACCAGCAGCATAGACGCTCAGGAGGCTGAGAACAAGGTTTGCAACAACAGGGCCAACACCAACATGATGTACCTGCTGCTGATCGGAGCCCAGGTGCTGCTGGGGATCGGAGCCACACCGGTGCAGCCCCTGGGGGTGTCCTACATTGATGATCACGTGAAAAAGAAAGACTCATCGCTCTATATAGGTGAGCCACATTCATAAAACAAAATGATCAAAACCCAACTTGTACCTAAGCACTTGAGAAAAAAGGGTAAAAAATCAAAGTCAGATTGCCAAAGGTGCTGAAGATGGAATCTTCAGCTGAATTATATATCACTGCTCAAGATAAGCAGTGTTCAAGGAAAGAGATGATTATCACACTGGAAATTAAAAATCTATTTGGTGCAGCACACTGATTTCCCAGGGCAATTAAAGCTGGTGCAGCCTAAAGACTGCCGTGACCGTGTTTGTTCATCAGGTGCAATGTTTGCACTCTTTGAGTCAACACAGTATATATGCTGCTCACCATGTCCTTTGTTCGGAGCACAGGTCTGTTCACGTGAGTGCCAGGTGAGCACATCTTGGGAGCTTTTTAATCTCCATTACAGCCGTATCAATGGCAAAGATGCCAGATGCGGGTTAAATGTCTGTGCTTCTCTCAATCCTCTTCTCAAAGGCGAGATGCTGCTGATGTGGCTTCTTTGAGGTTTAAAGGTGCATTCAAAGTGCTTTCTGTGCAAAGTTCTGAATACACAATGGCTGTTTAGGGATATGTATTTGCTGTGATGTGTACATTTTGCATTTTCAGTATGCAGAAGGTAGCTTTATTGCTTGGCTCATTAAGACATGGAGGATTTTCACTTCTGTGGCTTTTTCTGTGAATCCGTATCAGATTTTTCACAAGAAGAACCACCCAGTGAAATATGTGACTGTGCTCATAAAGGAGCAATGTGTTAATGCTGTGATATTAACTTTTTCAGGCCTAGATGTATACTTTTTTTAACAAATATATTATCAAAATATTTAAAAAATCAAGTTGTGTGGGTATTACCCTTTGAGACTCAATTGACAATTTACATAAAAATGAATAAATGAAAATGGCTCCCTTAGGTTTTACAAAGTAAAGGTTCCTCCCTTGCTAATACTTACTTTGCAAAGCGATCATTAAAATAAAACACCTACACAGATAATTGGCAAAAAGCCAAATATCGGTCCCAATAATCGACCAGGCCGACAATCTGTTGACCCCTACAATAAAATACACACAACTTTAAAGTTCATATGACATTAGTTACACATTAAAAGCAATTTTGAACAGGTGGGTTTTAATAAGTGTTTGGAACTGGAAGAGGTCTTTACAGTCATGAATGTGTTGTGGGAGAGTTCCAGAGGGAGGGCTATAGAGAAGGCTCTGTTGCAAAAACTGGTTGGAAATTGGTGAAATATGCCTTTAAGTTTTGTCGAAAAAAAAAGTCCTCTGCTACTTTTCCCTCTACACCTATGCATTCCTGCAAACATTTCACTTGATTGTGTTGGTCAGCAGAGAAGTTAGCAGCCACATATCCAATACTATATATTATATATATAATAATATATATTATATATATTCAGTTTGGTTGTTTTGACATGGACCTGCGTGTTTGCTGTGCAGACTGCCACATCAGCCTTTGATGGAGTGGATGAGATGTGTCTGCATAGTGTGTGCTGTTTTTTATCAGCATGCAGCAGAGACAATGAGAGCCTGAATAGAGGATGAGTTCAGGCTGGCACTCACCCTTCTCTCTGATACAGCTGTGTGGCTGCCTTTTGTCACTCAAATACAGATGTGACCTGTGAACAAAGGCAGCAGTGTGCTCTCTGTAATCTCAAGCCAAGAGCTGATTTTCTTAATTGCCGTTCATTGTGTTGATTTGTCCCGAACAAGAGCTGTATTTACAAAACGCACCTCCAGCTTTGTTCGAAACAACAAAAGAGCTTGAAAAAAGTACCACAAACGGCTTTGACATTCTGGCACCAGCACAGGGGCTTGTTAGCAGTTTACGGTGGGAAGTGGACTGCGATTGATTGAAGTTTGGCAGGCGTAAGGGAGTGGAGATTTGGTTCTGTCCTCCTCTGATAAGCTGCAAGGAGAGTTGGAGGAAAAACAAGCGGTGAGCAGCGAGGAACAATGTGGTATTGAGTCGCACTCAGCTGATCGTCCTAATCCTTCTGCTGCAGGCATGTCATGTGCCCCCAGCTGCATGAATGGAGTAGATTGTCTGAAATTCTGTGAGATTTCCTTTCACATACTGATAATGTATTTGGATTATTCATCAGTTTACGTCAACAAGTTCACATTGTTAACAGCAGCGACTGAAAGTTTTGTTACGAAACGGCAAATATTTGCTCAATTCCTGCAGGTTTTGCACATGTTCTGTAGTCTTTGGCTCCAGCCTTAAAAGAGAGAGAGATTACATTTTTAACACTTTGGTACCCTAGCAAATAGGCTTAATTTCCTTCAAAAACATGGGAAGAAGGCGACCAGCAACTTGACAAGAAATTGTGCAAAAAAATTAAGAAATTAGTAAAAAGTCACAAGCTACAAGTTACCCGAAAATAAGCAAAAAAAATGAGGATTTTTTTTTCTGTAACTAGAAATAAGTAAAAGGTTGTAAGAAATTACCCAAAAATAAATAAAAAAAAATAAAAAAGTAAACAAAAAGTGCTAAAAAAAAATTTTTTTTTCTTTTCTTTTTTTTGTTACATGATTTTAATTATATAATTAAGAGAATCATGAATATAGTTTTATGGAACATTTTATCACCAGTATTTAAACAAATATATAATAATCAACCCCAGCTAATTTTTCAGATCATTCACTTGTCACATGTTACTTATGTTTTGCCATTTGGGGCATTTCTTGCCAAGATGCTCATCATATTTTTTTCCCGTGTTTTTGAAAGAAATCAAACTCGTTTTTTTAGATTTCTGAGATTAAAATGCCAGTGAAAGACATCTGAATGTAGCACAATAAAACTGATGTCACTATAAACACACACCTGGGAATAAGTCCCACAATCTCGCAAGATGATGTAATTTAAGATACGAAAACTGTAGCTTTATTGTGACATTTTCAAAACATGAGTGAATATAACCACCATCTCACTTGTGTTATTTTGTGTCTTCAGACAGAGATTGCAGATTTTTGTTGTGGTTTGTAGAAGCAATGGGAGAGAAGTGAGAGGAAAACACCTTTTGAATCTGAGACCAGAAACTCTAACCTGACATGTGTCTCAGAACAGCTGCAGACAGATGTGCTGTACGAGCATGTAAAGTTAAACTTCCTCCAGGCTCTCATTTTCACACTGCCGGATCACAAGTGTGTGTCTGCGCACTGTTTGGCTTGTAGACTTTTTCACAGCTTTAAGTGTTGGAACTTTTTCACACACTCACTGAGAGCGAAGGATGAAAGCAAAGTAATCACTTTGATTCTTTAATTCACTTTAATTATGTGATATATCACATAATTTGAAGTTCAGCAAAAAGCGACGATCACCGTGATCCATGAAACATGACACCAAGTGTAATTCATACTGCTATTTTTCCCACCTCAACTGTTGTTGTCAGGACACATTTTCGCCTGGTGATGTGTTATTATTAAAATTAGAGCCTGAGCCAAACAGCCAGGTGGAAAGTGAACGCCTTCGGCAGAGGCAAGACCCGCCCTTTCCGAGTGTGGCGGTGCAGGGAGAGCCGAGCCGAGAGGCCTGGAGAAGAGCCATAATTACAGACTGAGGCAGGAATGCCAACCAGCCAGCTATGAGGTGGGTCTGAGTGGGCCGGGACGCACATGCATACCACACAGGCCTGTGAAAAACAACTCCTCCAGAGGCTCCGGCTGCCTGCTTTTACTGCGTATACTGCAGCAGACACAGCTTACTGCTGTTTAAACAGCTGTAAAACACACTCAAGCAAAGTTGGCAGTGACTCTTCAGAGCTGTTTGTCTCTGTCTGGTTAAGATATGCTCTCTGTCATTGTTAAGATTTTTTTAGGATCTTGTACTGCTTCATGGTACATGTTCTTCTCAAAAGGAAGTACTTCAGTGCTGTTATAAAACCAGTTTGAACGCCATCACCAGGCACAGTCAAACATAAACGTGTGTATATTGTGGCATCGAGTTGTTTTGGTGTGTTTCGCGGGTCTAGACGTAGGCATTCGTCCCTGGCCAAAGGAAATAAATATGATTGGACAGATTGCGTCAACAGGATCTCTATTCCCACTGCTCTATGACCTTTCAAATCCACTGCTAATTCTGGCTCTTCCCACAGGACCCCCTGACTGCATAAATATACTATACAAGACACACAGAGAAGAGTTTAGAGTCGGCCTTGTGAATCCTGCTGCACAAACTCAAACCCAGAAGCTTTTAAACAGCCTCATAAAACTGTAATGTGCAGCATGGGGAGCTCGTGGCACACTACATATATGGTGAATGACATTAATTTATTTATCAATGTCATGCCTTTTTAGGCAAAATCCCACAGATCTGGACATGTGCTATCGCTTGCTGCTTAAGTTACATAATAAATATAAGAAATGTATAATCAGATTGAAAAGTGCTGACAGAGAGGAGGCTTAAAGTGCAGTTTTCTAATGCAGCTTCTTTTACTGAGGTCTAGCTGTAGTTGTAATGTTTTTTTTTTGTTTGTTTTGCTGTGTACATTACGTCTTGTGGTGCTCACTACAGCCATGCCAGCAGCTCTGTGAGACTATACGTAGGCACTGTGGTATTTCAAGCTGAATGCTATTGTCAGCATGCTCCTCTACATTCTCACATTTGATGCATTTCCCAGGTGAAAAGCATCTGACAGCAGTTGTCAGATTCCGTTCACCAGCATTACACCTCTGAAACCCAAGAAAGTTGGTTTGGATGTCCCACAAACTGCAAAAATAAATAAGTAAATAAAAAATAACAGGTGACAAGGAAATTATGTGAAAATTAGCTGGGGGGGGTATTTGATATTATCAAGAAAGTGAGAAAATGTCCAGACAATTATATGTGTATATATATATTTATATATACCTTTTTTCACACTTTTGTACGTTTTTTATAATTACTATTATCATTATAGGTAATATAGGTAATATCTGTTTTGTTTTTTGTTTTTACTAATTTCTTGCTATTTCCCCCATGTTTTTGAAAGAAATCAAGCCAGTTTGCTGTGGTTTCAAAGGCTCAAAATTGTGTTTCCAGTGTACTCCTACCTGCCCAGTTAGTGGCTTGAATGCTAAAACAGGTTTTGTAATGCTTCCCCTAAGACCCCTTTTTCCCTCATATCTTTAATAAATAGATATTAACAGTAAAATTGAAACCCCCTTTAATATGATTTTGGACAGCGTAAAGCCAGGAGGAGCACAACAGCCAAGAGTATGAAGTGCAATCCTGTCAGAGTGACTCTCTCTCTCTGTCTCTCTGTCTCTCTGTCTCTCTCTCTCTCTCTCTCTCTGTCTCTCTCTCTCTCTCTGTCTCTCTCTCTGTCTCGCTCTCTCTGTCTCTCTGTCTCTCTCTCTCTCTCTCTGTCTTTCTCTGTCTCTCTCTCTGTCTCTCTCTCTCTGTCTCTCTCTCTCTCTCTGTCTCTCTCTGTCTCTCTCTCTCTGTCTCTCTCTCTCTGTCTCTCTCTCTCTCTCTCTCTCTCTCTCTCTCTGTCTCTCTCTCTCTGTCTCTCTCTCTCTCTCTCTGTCTCTCTCTCTGTCTCTCTCTGCCTAACTACCAAACTACTGGCTGTGGGGAAACACAAAGGTCCTTTTTTTCTTCGTTGTGGCCTGAGACAAGATAACTGCCTCTACCTGGAGAGCAAAAGCGTAAAATAATTTTCCTTTTCTATCTCTGTATTTTGCTGCCAACCACTGGTTTACATTTCATTTTCAGGCCTTTGCTCTGTCTCTCACTAGCCACTGTATTCTTTCTTAACATGTTCCAGCAATCTCCTAATGGTATATTTCATCATTTTGTGTTGACTTCAGCTCTGCAGGGATAAATTTAGCTCCAGGTTTGTTAGGAAAAACCGATTGCAGTCGTTGCAGTGACAAAAGGTCTCACAGGGATCCTCGAGAGACTTGTCAACATTCCTGCTAAAATGCACTGACTCCAAACAGTTGCTGCAGTAGGGCGTTTATATAAGCTACTTAAACTCGGCGCATGTTAATGTCATCTTGAAGGATTAGATTCTAAATGGGTTTTTCCGTCCCTGCCATAAGCTGCATGCTGAGTGTGCCTAGCAACACCAGTTTGTTTTATTTCAAGATGATAAATGGCGTTGCAGTAAACACTCGTCAGGCAGCCGCTGCTCCCCTGCATCACTGTGATGAACTGTGTGGGCCATGTGTGACAGGGAAAGTCTGCTACATGCTAAATGACCCAAAGATGTTTACTGTATGCTCGGCTGCACGCCTGGACGCAGCCCCCTACTCGCTTATCTCAGGCTGGTCCTAGAGGGTAGAGAGAGCTCAAAACATGAGATTATCTTGTATCCAACTGGTCAACAACAGGCTGCTGCTGTCTGGAAGCTAATCAGTAATTATCCCCAAATACTCTGAGTATCATGTAAAGGAGTCAGAAAGGAGCTGGGAGGGAAGCTGCTAAACTTCAAGTGCTCCCGTTTTGTTAAATGGAGAGTCACTGTGATTGATTGGTGGCTGCCCGGAGTTAAAGTTTCATTAAATCTGACCAGAGATCTGATTGGACTCTCCTGTCCTTCCTTGGATCTAATGAGGTCATCTCTCAGCCGGGTGACGAGGCGAAACATACAGAGCAAATCTGTTAATATTTTTTGATGTTTCATCAGCCGCTGTTTGCACATGACAAGAGTTGTTTGTTTACACGTCGCTCCAATATGGATCAGAAGGGGCGAGCATGCACGGCTATCTGATAGTGTTAAATCAACCTCAAAAAGGGTGTGGACTTTTACAGTCTAACATTTCTGCAATGTGTCAGGCCCTGTAGTAGCTTCAGAAGGAATGCGACAAGTTCATCTTATTTTAAATAATCTTGGAATGCCTTGAAAAGGGAAAGTGAATATAACTTTTTATCTATTTTAGTTAAAAAAGTAGCTGTATTTATCTAATGTTGGGAAGTTGTTGCAATTTAAAAATGATAAGTGAAATTACTCCTCATCACAAGGAGGATGATGAGGTTAGGAAATCTACAAGTTCTGTTTTGTTAGCATGTTTTAAGAAAACACAAATATGATTGACTAGTTTGCAGAGCAACTAGCAGAATATATATTAATAATAATAACAATAGTAAAATTACATTTTATTTGTAGAGAGCTTTTCAAGAAACTTAGATACTTTACAGAAGTCAAAAAAAGATCATAAAATAGAATACATTAAAATACATAAAAAATAAACGATACATTGAAAGCAGTTTTAAACAGGTGGGTTTTGATGATATAGCACAGTACTCTAGGCCTGCTTGGTTTAATGAAGTTGCTAAAACTTATGATTGACTTAATTAAATTTGTCATTTTTGAGCTGCAACAACTACACAAAATTAAGTAAACATAACTAAAATTAAGTAAACTCGACAATTAGGTATAAAGTAAACATAAATTAAGACTCATAGAGATATTTACTTAGATTTTTCAAAGCAAACCCTTATTTTTTTTAAGTAAAATCAACTTGTCAGATTTTACAGTGTGTGGTAGTATTGCAGTGACACTGTAATTTTGCCAGTGTATGTTTTTGCTCCAGTCTGTGCAGTCGTTTCTGTTGGACGTCTGGCCAGTCAGATCACATAAACATCCAAAGGTTCTTACAAAATCCTTCATTTTTCTTTGTTTGGGACAGCTTACACACAAAAAAAAGGAAAGCAGCTGAACATATGTGAACTAATTCCATTTGAGCTATTCCATGAAGCAAAGATAATAGATACAAGGGTTTATCCCAGGAAACAACATTCCCAGGAATACCCATTCAATCTATTGAACTAGTTGCATTTTTGATGTATACCTTATGGGCTGATCCATACAAAATATACACATCACAATAGAAATATGAAAGTCCTTTTTCTGAAGTCCTTTACATCCTTCCACATGACTGCAATGCTGGGATACAAAAACTCAGAACAATGGTAACTTCCTTTGGCCCAACAAATTTCTTTTGTTGTCTCTAAGCTATTATTTTGTCATAAACCAAGAGCACTGACTGTAGTAGGTCTGCGCTGTTCTTAATTTTTTTTTTAAACCTGGATCAAAATCACTTTTCTTGTGCTGTGGTCAGATGCCCTCCCAAGTAATTAAACGTTCAAAAAATGAGCAAATTGGTTTGCCTTTTTTGAAAACATGGGGTAAAAGGCAATGAGGAGCTTGGCAAGAACTTTTCAGCAAATTGCAAGAAATGAAAAGACAAGATGCTGGTTAAAACATTTACTTAAATGAAAGTAGAGAACCACATTTTGTGCTCAGAGCGATTGTGTGTAATATTAAAGTGGGACCTAAGGGTAAATCCTGGAAACCTGGATTGACATTAGTTTTCTTGTGCTGCATTCAGACGCCTTTGCTATTGTACCCTGTGAAACTTGAGCCAATTGGTTTGATTTTTTTCTAAAACATTGGGAAAAATGCCAACTTAGCAATCATTAAAATGTGACAAGAAAATTACCTGAAAAAAAATAGTTTTAAAAAAAGAGGGGAGGATTAATAGAAAATTATCCAAAAAAGGGGAAAATGTACTGAAAACTATATTTACAATTATATTAGTAGAAAATAAAAACAAAATATATAAATTAAAAACTTTTACTGAATTTCGAGCACGTTTTAAAGTTGTTTGTTTTTTTTTTCTCTCATGTTTGCGTCATGTCTAATTATGTTGCTCGTTTCTATTTCATAGAAATCAAACCATTTTGCTCAGGTGTCAAAGGGTTAAACAGGTCCAAATTCTTAACCACTGACTAATCGATCGATGTTATCATCCCTAGATCAAAGAAGAGTTAGCTTAGGGGCAGGGTGGATCACTTCCTAGGCTTAAAATACGTGTTTACTTTTGTGAAACTTACACCTAAATAATCTAAGATGTCTAATACAACAGACCAGTCTGAAATATCTGAGTGAATTTGGCCTCAGCATGGTACATCTGGAGACCCTTTAAAGATGATGCTTGGCCAACTTCTCTGGCCTGCTGCACTTTTCATCCCTCAGCTGAACCATGAGGAAACTGAGAAAGTGTCAGTTTGGAAGCCAGTAAATAGGTCAGACCTCTGCAGGAAATGGATCAGTGTTGGATAACAGATATGAGCCCCTCAGGCTGCCTCACCAGAGCCCGCAGAGCCGTATGTTGGAGCTTCTTGCTTTTGCCACGAGCATGTTTTTCTTTTTCTTACCAGATCGCCATCTGCAGCAGCTGAGACGAGGCTCAGCAGCCTGAGACGTGCCCCATGCGGCGTCCTGCTGCATTGTGGCCTGTGTTTTTGGTCTAAACTCGGTGCTTGAGGCACCTTTTTTTTTTTCATCTCCATCATGAGTCCCGTGGCCTCAGTAAACCTCGCCATGCCACCCTGCAGCCGTCTCCAGGCAATCTGGGTCAGGCTCTGTCACTGCTGATTAAAAAGGGGATTTTTTTTGTCATCCATTGGGGGAGGAGCATGGGGATAAGAGGTGGGAGGAGACAGATCATAAACACAGCAGCATCAGCAAGCTGTTGCCACAGAAACGGTTGGTTGTTAGGCTGTTTTTGTTTTTACTATTGGATTGAGATGCTCAGTCCTGCTGTGGAGGATGCAGCTGTCACTCCACGCTGCCAGATCTTCAAAGCACTTTCAAAATCACACCAACGGCTGCCGCACTTTCCATGCACGTAACTGCTCTGAAACACAGGCAGTGTAAGTGTGCGGCAAGACCTGACCTTGGACAAGGACTTTGCTTAGGAAATACAAATTCACGCTGCGCTCGTGGCTTTACCACAAATCCCAAGCCTCATTGATTGAGTGGTGTGTAAGTGGTTGCTCTCTGGGCTCCTAGGATTACTCCGAAGCATGTTCAGCACTTAATCCACATATCACTGATGGCGGAGAGAGAGGGATAACAGTGCCTAATTAAATGGACTCTGATCAATAGGTGGGCAGTAATTATAATTAAGCGTTTGATTCAGGCAACTTTTATTTCATCAGTCTAAACAGAAGTGACTCTATTTCTTTCAGGCTTCGCTACAATCCAGCTTCTTCTTTTTAGCAGTAGTTGAGTTTATGTCAAACCTTAAATTGCGGTCAAACTGCTTACTTTTTTGTTATATAATATGAATGCTCAGTTTTTAGATGGCTCTGTGGGACTCAATGATAATTTAGTGATATTATTCATCAAGTTTAAGGCCATGTTGAGACGAGAATGGAGCTACTAAAAATGGAAGTCTTTCCTTTGGGTTTTTCAGAAGATATGTCATTATGAGACAATCCGTGTGTATATGGATGCGCAAAAACAACCGAAAATGCTGTAGTATGCATGCCAGACCAGTAGTTGGCAGTGTAACTGTGTAATAACACACCATAGAAGAACACCACATGCATGTGCAAAGTGCGGCCGTGACGTCACCATTCTCACAGGATCTGCACATTGCCAGTTTACATGGCGACAGATTTTCAAAAAATTACAATCTAAAACTCGGTTTCAAAAGTTTGGGTTTTCGGGCCCTCAGAATAACAAAAAACATGCACAGGGTATCAGGCCTGAATCTAACTTTTATTTTACTTTTTGGGGTTTGTTTTTGTTTTTTTGTTTTTTTTCAAAAGGTAGACTTTTTGCAAGTACTTCAATAAAAATGTTTGAAGTTTCAATGATAGTAATAAAATGTCAAAACTAACCCTTCTGTTTTTCTCTTTTTAAGGGTCATTCTGACTGATAATAATGATAGTAATTCTGTAATGCTCTGACCGATATTTTCTGAGCACATTATAATACCGTTAAAATCTCATACCATTGCAACACCACGCCCCGCTTTAGTTTGTCGCATCAGTTTGATTATTTTCATGATTTTGCCTCCTTGACTTTTGTGACACATGTTGAAAAAAAAATGTTTTCAATCATTTCTTCCAGTCTCATGGCACTGCACTTCTCAGTCAACTTATTTACTCCTCAAAACACCTGCCAAATGTGTTCTCCCCCCATTCAGTCTCCTCCTCCTGAGGATGCAGCGCAATTAGTGCTTCATTATAGTTGGCGGACATGGTGTTCTACAGTGGTCGGTACATATCGTGCGCCTGCTTCTCACATGTGTCCTGGTGAACGGGGGAGAAATAGGCGATTGGCATCTCTATCCTGATAATTAGGCCAAGCCACCTGCTGAAGAAGCTGTTACCAGCTGCTGTCAAAGAGTCCCAAACCTCCACTCATCTTCAATAGAGCAGCTGCGCCTCTCCATCAGAGAGTCGCACATGCTCTGGTCTTTTGCCCTTTCTCCTCCATGCTTTCATCCTACCACCCAACCGCCTAACAATAGGGACTGTGGGTAGCTCCGTCTGGGCTCCAAGCAAACATCTGAAGCAAGATTACAAACAGATGACTGTAGCAGGGCAAAATGACAAGGCTTTGCTCTGTTACTTTAGCTCCTGCCCACTGTCTATCCATCCCTCTCTCCCCTCTGTCTCTGTCTCTCTCTCCCTCCTCTGCTGACCCAGCGTACACAGCGCTGGCAGCCTGCTCCCAGCATCACATCACTGCCCTGTTTGAACACACGCCCAGTCTGTTTATGTAATCTTATGGAAGAGAAAGACCGTCATTATTGTAACAGCGGTCGAAGCTTGCAATTACTGTAACATTTCAAAGCCTCGCACAGCAAAGACCTGACAGCACTGATTCACATTAAAACAGTTTATTGTCTGGTTACTAACGATGAAGATTGTTTCATTAATTAGGAGTGTGGGTTGAAATCTGTACGACATGAAACAAAACCAAACAGACTTTTATTTAGAGTAAACTAATTCAGATGTCATTTAGGTTAATGAGGGCTTTTACTGCTTCCAGGAATAGTTGGTGTGATGACACAAGGTTAATTGGACTCAAAGATTAAGTTACTGCATGTCAGGTTAAAGTAGCCTAATGCTGCTAACCTACAAGGTTGAGGAAGAACCCGACTGCAGGGGGACTGAATACAAAGACCCTTAGGGCCTGCTTTAATATAAACACTCTTGTATTGCTCTGCAAACAAAATGGGCTTTTTAAAATCAGGCTATATAAAGGAGAGACTTGATGATCACTAAAATTATGAGAGGAAATAAAGTAGATATATCAATATCTGTATCTTTTATCAACCAAATTATACAACAACATATTAGTAAATCGGATATCAGCAAAATATCCCAAACTGTGCATCCTTAGAAATAACGCTTAATAG
The DNA here is from genome assembly GCF_026936395.1 of Plectropomus leopardus. Taxonomy (NCBI): domain Eukaryota; kingdom Metazoa; phylum Chordata; class Actinopteri; order Perciformes; family Serranidae; genus Plectropomus; species Plectropomus leopardus. The sequence continues at coordinate 35,457,238 of NC_142182.1, forward strand.
TGAGAACATTGACAAAGATATAAAATTCAGCTCTATTTAAATCAGTAAGTTAACTGACAAAACAATTGTCTTTTGCAAGACACATTTATTATGCTGACACTGTCAGCATTAGCCTGTGAAATTTTATATTACATAAATTAGCCTAGCTGCTAGCCGAGTTTTTCTAACAGTGTCAACAGTGAACAGGTCCATCGTTGGATGAATGTGCATCAGACAGTCCACGTTGCATACATCTGATGTATAAATTATGGTGTCAGTTGTGTTTATAGTTTATAAAAAAAACCATATAAAAACAAAACATTATTGGGACATTTTGAAATTTCTATTTTTTTCTGGGCGTGATTGACATTTCCTCAACTCTCGTGTTTGTTTCACCTTTTTACGCTGAGACAGATTACACATTTATTACCTTATTAGTACATGGAGTGTAGTAACATCAGAAGTGTTGAACTCTTACTGGAGGATACCTGATGAAGAAGTTTGAATTCAGTCGGGGCAGGCAGCGCCACGTATTTTTATGAACCTGTCTGATATCTACTTACAAGTGTTGATTTAGAAGATATGCAATAGACGCTTTTTGAACTATCATTCCCATTTCATAATTTCCCTCACGTATGTTTGTTGACTTTCCTCTGCTTTTATTATCAAGATCCAAGTGTTACCCTTCAATATTTATCTGTAAGGAGACACACACAGGATGTGAATACACACACACACAGTTTGTTCTTTTCCCAAAGATTAATATGATGGCTTCACTCTGCTTTATATAATATCAGAGGGCCGGATGTTGATTTTTTTTTTTTTTTTTTAGATTAAAAAGAAAGAGCATTTATTTCCATGACAGGGCTTCACTGTTCCAGCTCCGCTATGTTTCTTACTTGATAAAAACCTTTTCTTTTTTTTTTGTTCCCCATCCAGCTGCAGTGTGTTTTACTTAAGTGATTTTTCTCTGTATTGTCATCCAAAGAGTCATGGGATGTGGCAGCTCGGTTGTCGCAGCCGTTGAATTATAAAAGAGGACAGAGATGTGTCGGGCACAGCAGCTCGTCAGTCAGGACTTACTATTTTCTACCTCTAATATAAAACAGTTCATGTAAACATAATAAAAACATTGCTAAATACAAACAAATATTTGCATAAATTCTAAATCAACAAAATATGAGTCTAAGCCAAGGTAATGCCTTTAAATTGGAGAAAAGCAGCAACTCCTCACATTTGTAGCTGGAAACTGAAAATGTTTGCTAAAAAATTAAAAAACATTGAAACAAACAATGAGTTAATAATCACATTAATAATTTTCACTTGACTAATTAATGACTCCATCGTGCATCATGTATTCTAATGTACTACTAAAACTACATATATTGAACTTGTTTTTTTAATCTGTTTTTCTCTTATTGTGTATTGGATTATTATTTTTTTTAATCCATAAGAATTGAGAATAAATTGTGCATTTTTAATAATATAGCATATCCACACCTGTTGAAATACATATGATTTTTAGCATTTGTCTTTTTTTAGCTTGACAGTATTGTGATCTGTTTGAAAAGTTTGATAATGAATGAAATATTTGTCACTCATGAGCAGGGTCATGACAGGGGTAAATCTGCATTAAATGTTACTTCAAGTGGCATTTCCCAAATAATATTTATGGTCACAACAAGCTTTGCATGTCTGACATTATGAAATGAAAGACTGGCGTCTGCATAAAATATTGCTGTGTTTTGTGTTAAATTAAATGGAAGCTGATGCAATGAAACAGCACAGTGCATGAGGCTCAGTGAAAGTACCTGTAAATAAATCATTTGGTTATCAGTAGTCTAAACTCATATTAGGAGTCTAAATACAAGAAGTCTTCAGCGAGGCCCAGCGTTAAACTCCCATTTCAGGCCGTGACCTCTCGGAGGCTTAGATTGAGCCTGAGCTCAGCTTAACGTGACAGGGCGTTGAGGAGACACTGAGAAGTGGGTGTGTCGGCCAGCCGCAGCCCGGTCAACGCTCTGCAGTAAACCCTGCTGCTTCATCCTCAGGGTCAAAATGCTAATAGTTCTAAACGTGGCCTTCAAGCTGCACTTTTTATGCGGCATCCATTCTGCATCGGTGAAACCGCTTCAACACTCATCTGCTCGGTTGAAAGTTAGAAGCTGACAAGACGAGAAGATTTTGATGTGAGATCGCAGACAGAAGTGTGCCAGTTTCATATTTTAGATGATTTGACGTAAGCGGAAGTCAAAGCAGGATGATCCTGATGTAATGGCATTTCAGTGAGAGTTGAGAGCCTACTTTAAGCTTTGGCTTGTTATTTAGGTCATGGCTGTGTGGAGCCAACAGGGTTACTATAGGCTACAGCTGATCAACAAACCATCTCAGTATTTTGTTTTGGGATTTTTTCTAAATAAATAAAAAATTAATTCATCAATCAACAGAGAAATTGAAGATCACACCTCGAGACAAATGTTCAGTGTTTCCAGCCTCAGAAATGTGAAGATTTGCTTTAAATATGAAAGTAAACAGATTATTTGGGGTTTTTAACTGCTGAAAGACTAAATATGCAATTTTAATACATTGCCTTTTGCTGTGGTTAATTATAACAAGCAGTCTTGTTATAATTTACAATTTCACTTTTTTCTTATGTAATATAATAGAAGACAAATAAACCACTAAAAAACCCTTTGGACAAAAATGTAATGCATGAAAAATGCATTTCAGCGCTGAAAACTGGGCTGTTTTTCATAGGACAAGCTTTATTAAGCTCTTATTATTATTATTATTATTATTATTATTATTATTATTATTATTATTATTATTATTATTGTTATTGTTATTTATTATTATTATTATTATTATTATTATTCATTTGTCAAGCTTTATTATTTTATTATTAATTGAATTAAATGTGCAGTGGCACAAACATTTACTCTATAAGATTCTTGAGATATTTTTCCTCAGTAAGACTTCCTTCTCTCAGAGTGAACAATGTTTCATCTTGACGACTGATGTTGACATTGATACTAAAAGCCACTAAGGTCTTTAATGCTGGTAGTACTTACTTGTGGATCACTGAAGATTTGGTAGCCATAGATATCCCCTGTAACCTCATCAAAATAGACTTCACCTCAGAGGCAACTTTTGCAGACCTTATCTGTTTATTATTAATCCTGCAGGCATGAGGGGGGCTGACTTTATATAACAGCAATCTGCAGAAACTGATGTCATACTGCCATTGTGCCTGAAGTTTGGATTTTGTGTCACATCAAACATGCACAGAAGTTCAAGTCAATCGTATTTAATCTCACTAAGGGGATTGATTGATTTAGATTAGCTCATTTCCTCTCAGTGAGCTGGCACTTGCTGCTCACAGGTCGACATCATCAGGGAATCGCTGTGCTGTGAGTCTGCAGGATTAGGGTGTTAGTAAAGATGTGAAAGAGGAAGTGGTGCTTCAGTTAGATATTGTTTGAGAAATGGAAGATAAGAGTTTCATCAGTTCCCCTCAGAGTGCCTGAAGACAAATGACTTCGAGAGTCAGATCAGATGTGACTGCGAGAAAAGTAAAATAAAAAAGAAATAGACAAACCAGTTCCTTGGGATTTATCTTGGCTGAAATAAATTTGATTAACATTTACAGAATTGATACATTGATCACTATGTGGTCATAGCTGATTATAACATCATGCAGGTGCAAAGATTTTTTTTCACCAGATAAAGTGGGCAATCATTTGAAAATCACTAATAATAATAAATAATAACTTAATTTATATAGCACCTTTTAAAACAGAGTTTACAAAATGCCAAACAGTCCTAGTGAGCACAAGCAAGACGAAACTCAGTTAGAGTTAGGATCAAATTAAAACAAGTGGACAAATTGTGCAAGATGCAGGATGCATGATGTCAATATAAAATAATACAAACAAAAAGACCAGTAAGCAATAAAACCATATAGCAAAATAGCTAAAACATGAATAAAATAAAATTTAATAAAATAAATAAAAATAAACAACTGATGTCATAGCTTCTAATTAACTAATGAACTGATGTCTAAATGCAGTTTTTCATGGCAGCAGGTTGTGAATCATGTGAAATGGGATGCATGCTGTTTAAAAGGTCATTGTTTAACAGGTTATAAGTAAAAAGTGTCAACCTATTAAAGTAAACCAAAAAACCACCTCAGAAAAATGTCAGAGTTAAACCGCACACAGCTGCACATCGCATGCAGTTTTGAGAGGTGAGGAATTAATATGGGTCAGGTATGTTGCTCTAGTTTTGTCAGGTGATGTGTTTGTGTGAAAACATGTATGACCTGACTACTTTTTGTTGTAAACACATCTTGTATGTGTGTAGAAAGTCGTTTTTGCCTTGAATAAAGGCTTCCTGCAGTCAATCCATGAAGCTTTTATGTGTAACATCAATGGTGATAACTTAACTGTGGCCTCCCCCTTAACAATAGAGTCCACAACCACCAATCACTCTGATTGCATGTGGAAACTGTAAATCTTGGCGGGTTGGACATGCAGAACTTCATGGTAATTTACTGCCCAGCTCAATATTCTGGCTCCAGTGGCAAAGAAAGAACGAGGCTCATGCCTTTGTGAGCAATCGTGAGGGGTGCAAAATTGCAATTTGTGGGGCATATGTTGCCAAGATGGACATTGCCTTTTTCCCCATGTTTTTAAAAGAAATCAAACCAATTCGCTCATGTCAAATAGCATGTGAAAGGGTGCCTGAACACAGCACAAGAAAACTGATCACGATACAGGTTTCAAAGGGTTAATCCCCACTGGACAAACGACCAGAAAATACAGAGCTATCCAAAGTCAGATATGTTTGTATATGTCAGAGATGCGGATAATACCCACAAGAATACATTGTATCTTTGACAGATCCTATCTTGACATATCTCCATAAACGGACAAAATTGGACCCTGAAAAGTCCAGAATCAGGATACTCATCTGTGAAATATATATAAAATATCCTACAATGTATTCTGCTAAGGATCTATGTGTCGGATCTTTTCATATATTAACCAGCATCTTTGACGTATGCTGTTTCAGATATCAGATATAAATGTACCTGAATACCCGACGGATATGATTCCATATATTTAATGCATCTTTGATATCCTTAAATATGCATATATCCTGAATTCAAATCTGCTAAAGATCTTTGTCGCATTTTTCATATATTAACTGCATCTTCGACGTATCCTCTTTAAGATATCAGATATAAATGGACCTGATACCCGACAGATGTAATTTCATATGTATAATGAATCTCTGATATCCAGAAATACATGTAATATTCTGCAATTCAATCTGTTAATGAGCTTTATATATCAAATGCATCTTTGACGTATCCTGTTTAATATATCAGACATACGAAATATGGAGCTATCCAAGGACAGATATGTTTGTATTTGTCAGGGATGTGGACAATATCTAGAAGAATATGCACTGCATCTTTGATGGATCATATCTTGATATACACAAACATTAAATAAATAAGGCATTTACTTTTTGTAGACCTTGCTGGGTGGCGATAGCTCAGTCTGCAGGGACTTGAGGTGAAAACTGGAGGATGGTGCCCTTAAGCAAGTCACTGAAGCTCTAACAGCTTGGAGCTCTGAGTATGTGTTAGCTCCATCAGTCTAACATCTCTCTGCAACTAATGCATGTCTATAGGTCCTGCGTGTGCGTGTGTATATAATTAAAAATAACAGAGTGTTACATTAAATGTCAACAATTATTGTATCATGTAGATCTTAACTAACAGATCCAAGCCGACAGACAATGGTAGTCATGACACAACGACCGTGACAGATCATCAAACCAACCAACCAAACACAACACAAATTGCCACCTCAGCGTTACATCTGACATTTTTGTCAAAGTTATTATTCTTATTCTGTGACAACTTAACATTATGTGAGGTGTTTCATAAAAGTTACATGTATTTTTTTATTTTTTATTTAACTTTTTATTTACAGCAGATAGAAAGGAGATATAGAGAGATAGTCAGGGCATGGCGGCCATATATAGATAAAAAGGGATAAGGAATAAAGATAGACAGAGAGATAGAGAGGTAAAACCAGAGATAAGGGATAGAGATGAGAGATGGATAGTCGTGGCATGGCAGTCACAATCAATAATCAAACAGATCAGTCGGCACGGCGGCCAACCAAAAACACAACTCAGACTTAAAGAAAATAAAAATGGCCCTTACTATTCGTAGATCTAGTTTGGCTGCAAGTCTGGTGTGGGAACCAGAGGGTGTTGAGTTGGAGTCCAGAAGTCCAGCGTGGACCACATGTTAAAGAGTGTGGACTGGTAGAAAGACAAAGACTACGAGATATAGAGGGATAGTCATGGCACAGCGGCCAAAAACATAACACAGACATAAGGCCCATTCACACAGGAATATTATTACCTAGGGACCTCATGGTATGTCGAAATTACCTCCCAGATCTGTTTTTCATGGAGCGCATTCGCACGAGCTAAGCGATGGCTGTCTTTTACCCAAATGTACTGACAATATAATACTAAATTTGTAACACAGTAGATGTATAATCATAAATTCATGATCGATAATGAGGCTTATTTTTTTCTCTCAAAATGAGACAACTGATAAAGAAGTACATTTATTGATATAACAAACTAAATGTGTTAAAAACGATATGCAATTAAAAAAGAACTTGTATATAAACTTGTGTATGTATCCCCTCACCACGTCAGCTGCTCCTGAATAATATATTTTCTCCTTGTTTTTAATTGGCTGGTTGTTCCCCTTTAAGGCAGAATGTATGCAGAGCTGTTGTTGTACTGGATAGCATTAGATTGTAGGTGTAGCTAATTAAGTGACCATGCAGCTTTCATCCTCACTTACACTGAAGGTCAAATTTCAGTACTTACAGCCACTAGATTGCCAATAATGGATTTCATCTGCAGACTGGAAGAAAAAACATTGGTCCAAAAATGTTGGTCTGTTTTAAAAAAAAAGGAGAATTTCTGTGTCATTCAAATATATATTTTATATATATAGTGTGATTGACGTGCACTTAAAATAGCTTGTTGTCATCACATGTTAATAAAAGCCTATGTTACGTTAACAACCAGAAGATACATGTTTTCTCTGTGGGCAGGCTGATGAGACTTTATTCCTTTTTTCTCTGTAAAATAACAATGAATTTTTTGTCTAATTAAAGTTCTCATGTTTTCAATAATTGTAATATCACTCATGATTTACCGTTTTATATGTAATCTGTGTTTTATATGTAATCTGAACTATGTTATTAGTTTTTAATGGATTTTAATGGAGAAATTCTTTAACCATAAACAAAAAAAATTAGGTTCACACCCCTGTTTCAATCTTTACTAGATGGATTCTCAACACTTTACTCTCCTGCTTTCACAAATTTAAAAAAAGCAACAGATTTTTAGACTATTACAGAATTTTATCTGGGGAAACCCTATGATGTGATATGGGTTTGATTTTTCTGTTTGTTTTTTTTGTTTGCTTGCTTCCATTGGTGTCCATTATTTATTTATTTATTTATTATGTTATTGTTAGGATTTTATTGATTTATGTATTGATATTATTGATATAATGATTATTCATTTATTCCTCACCCTTCATGCTCACCAAAATACCCTCCATTATCTAATGTTATTGAATGAGTTAGCCAGCAATGTAATTTGCTAAAGCTTCTTTAACGTAAATTTATAATATCTTTCCATATTATTACCATTTACAGAGAAACATTTTTCACCACAGTATAACATTATAGCTTCAAATACATAAGTTATACATCTAAAAGAAAAGATAACACAGAAAATGTTGGAAGATTTCTGAAATACTCACCAAATGAGGATTTCTTTGGAATGATAACGGTTAAAGGTCCACATAGCTAATTAGAAAGTGCCCGCCAAGCTAAGGGTCCAGAAAGTTCCCGAAATATAACAGTCGGAGCGTTCAAAATCTGGCGGTCAATAGGATGCGCATGACCTCTCTGACTGACATGCGCAGTAGGTGGGGTCAGTCTGAGTTACTGGGCAGTTCATATTTTTCCCATAAACACACACACACACATCTGGACATAAAGGTATAACACTGGAATTTTTGGGCTAAATTAGGATCAAAGTATTGTGATTTATTGTATTACCTGTAATGTATTGTATTCCCTTCTGTGAGATATTTCTATAAGCCCAGTTGAGTTTCTAACTTTTTTTAGTGGTGCGAATAAATAAATAAAATTGAAAAAAATGTATGGTCTAAACATGTGGTCCAAACAAGTCAGACCAGTTTTTTAAAGTCTTTTGGGGGGCTAAATTAAGCAGACCAGATTTAGCCCAAAAACTAAAAAAATATCTAAATGACATCTGGTGCTCGATGTGTAGTCCTGTGCAAATATGACTTTAGAGAAAATAAAAATAACACTTACTCTTTGTAGATCTCACTGGACAGCAGTAGCTTAGTTTTCGTGACATGGAATTTGTCATCTTATAGATGTAGATGAAAACAACTTTTTTTAAATTGAAGATGAGCACAAATGTATAAACAACACATCATTTAACTGAAAAACCAGACAATTAAATTTTAAGTTTTGTAAATGCAACAACATAAATTGTTTGGTTGTAGGTCATACCAAACTGTGAGTCCTGAACTAAACAGTTTAGTGTTTATGCTCAAATATTAACATGTTTTGCTTTTGTAGCAAACCAGCATAATTACTATGCAGCATTACATCTCACTAACTAGTTGATAACATAGTCCAGCTAAGACCACATTACAGAGTGTGGACTGGTAGCTGGAGCGGTGCCAGTTCACCTCCTTGACACTGCTTAGGTGCCCTCCGGCAAAGCACCAAGGCTCTAACTGCTTGGAGCTCTGACTATGTGTCAGCTCCATCACTCTGATATCTCTCTACAACTAATGCATAAAGGTCTATAGGTGTGTGCATGCATGCGTGTGTGTGTGTGTGTGTGTGTGTGTGTGTGTGTGTGTGTGTGTGTGTGTGTGTGTGTGTGTGTGCGTGCGTCACACACATCCTTAAACAGTATTGGACCATGAAAAATCCAGAATCATGACATCTCTCTGTGCAAAATTCATGAAATATATTTACAGTATGACTGGTATCTTATAGGACATATGTACAGACAATATCCAGAAGCATATGCAACAGATAAGATATTTTCCAGATACCTATGGATATGTGAAAGATAAAATTGTATACCACTGGATCTTTCAGACTAGCTGTGAGTTCCTTTGTCTTTGTAAGATTTCTGGGGTAAGGGACACATAACCTTGTGTTTCTAACAGAATATACTATAGATAAATATTACAACATTAGCAAGTTTAATGTTAAACATGTAATCCCTAACATGCTTGTGTAAAGATCTCGACCATAGATGATTTGGTTTTTGGGCCAGTTGAGACAGTAATGCAGATCCATGAATATGTTGCTCAGATTTCTTTGTATCTGCAGTTGCATGAAAACCTGTTGATGGTTTTTTTTCAAGATCTGTGATCTTTGTGATATACAAATCTGGTATCTTAACAGATATGTTACAGATATCATCTAAGGTAACGTAAGGTAAGGTAGATTTATTGGTCATTTTTAAAACAAAGTTTAAAAAACGAAAATTTATTGGTCCTTGATCCTGCTTCATCTTTGAGTTGAAAGTTCAGCTGATTAGAATCAGCAGCTATTATGTAGATTCCATCTGGTTGCTTGGTGATGTTGCTGCTGATGGCATCGTTCAATTCCTGCAGTGCATTTTTGTAACTTGCATCAGAGTCCTTATGGCACCCAAAAGTAGCGAAACCGTCCCCTCATTCACTCACTCACTATTCACTATGTAGTGTGTATTAAATAGTGCACTATGTAAGGAATAACCAAATGAGATTTCAGACAGGAATTTTGTTTCTCCCGGAAAAACACGACCACATTGCATTGTGGTAGACGGGAGTTGAACATAGTGTACATCATATGTACACTCAAATTTGCTGTGTATTGTGGACATTTTATAGTGCACTATATAGCGGATGAAATTAACAGCAGAAAATTCGGACACCACTACAAAATGGCAAACACACTATGTAGTGCACTATATCCGTGATAGGGGGATGGTTTCGGCCACAGCTAATGTCTGCCCATCCAATGCAACAGCTTGATCTGGGAAGTTAGGGGTTAATCATGACTCTGTAAAGATGTGTGCAGAGCAGTCCCAGATCCCCTGCTGTGGAGTGAGCCAAAATCACATCTCATCCGCTTCACTCTAGTGCATCAGACATAAGACAGAAGAAGGCTTGGTAGAGGAACAGCTCTCTGTCCAGGTCGTGTTAGACTCGCCCCAACACCGGCTATTCTCCCCTCCTCGTCTGTTGCCTTTGGTTTAGTTTCTCCCCTCTGGTCTGACTCACCCTTCGGCACCGTCCACCAGTGGAGATCTTATCGAGGTCCGCTGCACTCAGTCCAAGCCCCAAACAACTTCTCCCAATGCTGACAAGTGCCACTCTATCATAGAAAAAGTCGTGTCTCAGCAGAGGGGGCCATTGTAATGAGAAAACAGAAAAATATAGGGAAAAAGTAGCAAGGATTTGCGGAGCTACCAGCTGCTGCATCTACATGCGCTGCTGCTGCCATAGCGGACAATCATAAACATCATAATTATGGATCTGCTACAGATCAGATCTTCCAGGATACTCTCCCAACATGTTATGGATATGTGACAGATTCCAAAACTTTTATACTGTTGGATATTTCCAGATACAGGTCCTTTTTGTCCAGTGCCCAGTCCAGAAAACACAAACACTTATTGTGCAAATCTGGAAACAGCTGTATGTTTCTGTGCACTTGATGAGAGGAGAGGAAACGTGTTGCCAGGAAGAAGCAGCCATGTGGTTGTTAGGTGTGGTGTGTGTTGAGGTGTGCCTCAGTCTTTTGTGTAACTGTCAGTGTGAGTGATGCCACCGTAATTCATGCAGGAAATAGCCTGTGCTCGTTCTGACATCTCTGGCTTGTTTGAGTGTTTCTCTAGAGTCTCCATCTTGAAAATGTCCTCACGCCCCAGCACAGATGATGTTATGGCCTGATCTACAGCAGAGGAAGAAGACAGAGTTTTTGTTTGAGAACTCTTTAAATCGTACGGTCTTAAAAGTTTATAGTCACTTTAAATGAAACCTTGGGTTTTTGTGTCTGCTTTATGCACTTCTTCCGTCCCGACACTCTGCTCTCAGCTGACCCTCCAACATAAAAGTGATGTTTAGGCCCCACAGAGCTGAGGAACTTCTCTTCAGTCCACATTTAGCTCACTCTCAGTTTCAGTCTGGCCTCTCGTGAAAGTGGCACAAGCTGTTGTTTAGCCTGTAACATCACACTGTCCCTCTGCTCTTATATAGCTCAGGGGATTACTGAGCCAACTTGGGCCGGATTAATAGAGGAGGAGCAGGAATCCCCTTTGTACAGTGAGAGCATGACATAAATGGAGGACTGTGCAGGCGCAATGCATCTGACATTTTGATTACCACGAGCTTTGCTGTTTAACCTCACGCTATGTTGCTTTATAATCTTAACCCTCTGACTCAGATGGGCTAAAGAAACTAAACTTTGGGACGAATAGTTTTTAAATGCCAGTCATCTTTGTGGGGGACCTTGTATCTGTGTGGAATGGCATAGAATCGCCTGGCGCCACATTAATGTCAGGAGTGATTTAATGAAAAGTGCAGCTCAGCCTGTTATAGTTATCGTCTCCTCCATCCTGACTCAAAGAGACACTACACCCCAGTCCAAAAAACATATTTTTCCCCTTTTACCTGCAGTGTTATTTACCAATCAATATTGTTTTGGTGTGAGCTGCCAAGTGTTGGTGATACCCACCGTAGAGATGTCTGCCTTCTCGCCTGTATAATGAAACTCGATGTCACCCGTCTTGTTGTGCTCAACGTGCCAAAAAATGGATGTGAAAAACTCAACAGTAATGTCTCTTTCCAGAAATCATGACCGTTTATCAAGATCACCCACAGACCTTGTTGTAAGCAGTTTCATGTAGGAACTATTTTTCTTTCCACTAAAGCACACCAGTCAACTGTCTCACTGCACAGAAGGTAGCGTGCATCTACTCAGGGGCGAGAGGCTCATGACAGCACAAGATGTAAACATTCATGGTGTCCTCTATGGCTGAGTTTTAAAGTGGTGCTAGGTGAGCTAGCAGAAGATGCATGCTTTGATTATGTTGTGTAGGGCTGGGGATTGAAACCTGGTTCTAATAAGGACCCAGTTCTGTTTTTGTTTTTTGTTAATTAACAAAAAACTTTTAATTAACAAATAACCTAAACATTACTAAATCTAAATAGATAAATAGCACTACAGGTAAGAGGACCTTTTTTTATTTTTTTTTTTTTTGGGGGGGGGGGTGTACTGTCGCTTTGATTTTTGCATAGAGTTTTTTGCTGAGGCATTTGGAAAGTCTATAAGATGGAAGTGCTTTTGTGTGGTCTTGTGTGTATTGATGTAGAAATGCTCTCCAAGTGTGAAGATAGAAAGCATGACGTCAAGGACCTTCCATTTTTGCTTAAACCACAAGTGCACTTACATGTGAAATATTCTCATCTACAGTTTGAACAAAATATAAAAAAAAACATCCCTCTGTGTTCTTTGACGGGAATACGTGGGTGTGCATTTGTATAGTTAACAGATATATTAAGTCAGCTTTCCAAATGTAGTTGGTAGGATATGGGATGCATCTGTGGCTTAATTAATATCTGGAAAAGGATGAGCCTCATGGACAGCAGCTCTTCCAGCCTTTTCTGTTGGTCTCTAAACAAATTAGAGGGAGACAAAAACACTCAAGTCGAGTTTTGTTATTGAATTACATCTGACATGCTCCTCTGAGAGTATAATTCACAGGATACTAAAAGGCGATCTACAACATGAACAAATTAGTTTGTTTTGTACTTATCTCGTAACAGGACCGCTAGCAGGGAAAAAGGATTTCGAGGCAGTTTAGGAAAGTGTGTTCCAAAGATTACCCATGGCTGCGGTGTATTGTCCTTCATGGAGATTTAATGTCTTTAACTTTGGGTTGTTTTTTTTTTCTCTCTTCAGCTTAATCCTGTTGTGACAAACATGGAATGTGTCTCTTTACAGCATGTACAGGCACAGTGGTCTTTTTATCTTTGACCTGAGAGCAAAGTTGGCTGATTTGAAATAAGAAAAGGAGAAAGAATAACTGCAGCACAGAGGTAGACAGGCAATAAATGTTAGTCTGTGTGTGCCCAGGTAAATCCTTCATTTACAGATTAGCTGGTATTTATGATTCCTCTGCTCTGCTCTGTTCTGTTCTGTATGCAAATAATTTCTCTGAAGGAATCATTTGCAAGCAGGCAAAACTTTATTTGTACAGAACCTTTCATTGCAGGTGAAAGCACAATGTGCTGCACAGTGTATGAGCTATCATGGACCTTGCAGCTATAAACACTATTTGGATGGTTCAAAGACTATTTAGAAGGAGATATGCACACATTCAACTATCTCAGATGCAGCTGTGTATCGTTTTAATCTTGAGAAAAGAAGATCCCATCACAATTTATTGGTTATACTTACTTACTCAGCCCTGTGATGGTCTGGCGAACTGTCCAGGGTGTACCCCGCCTTCCGCCCAATGACAGCTGGGATTGGCTCCAGCCTGGGGGGGCCCTTACGAGGACAAGCGGTTACAGAAAATGACTGACTGACTGACTTACTTACTCTGGACTTTTGTCAAGAGTAATTACATATTTTTTACAACATTGATCTTAAAGATCGTTTCATGAATAATACATGCGGCGAGATAAGATTATAATTTAAATAATTTAGATCAGCAACCAACCAGAAATAATTAATTACATCAAAACAGTTTTAAAAAGTCAGAATTAAATTAAATCAAATAACAATACCAAGTCGACCAAAAAAAAAAAAAGATGAGACACATGAGCTAAAACCAATAAAAAAGGTAGAAATAAAATAAAATATAAACATTAAAAGAGCATTAAAAGGCACAACTAAAACACTTTCAGTTTAGTTTTGAAGGCCAAAAGCACTGGATTACACCCAAAATGATAGAGTAGGATGTTCCAACAGCTTAAGGCAGTTTCACTATTTTTTAATAAATATTTGCAGAAGATAAAGGAATGAGCTCCTGTATACACTGTCTTACTTATTGCTGGATATTTTTTTAAATTTAATTGAGCTAAAGTTTTGGTTCTTCAGACTTTTATCAGACTAATAAGCAGCATCACTGCAATTTGATGCATGAACACACAAAAGTGCAACAGTCGGACAATAACATTAGAATAAAAACACGAAACATATACAACATATAAATCTATACAGTGTTATTAAATCCATAAACATTTCCCAAAATGTTGAGCTATCGTTTAAGTCAAACTGGAGAACAGAACAGACAGTTTAATATTTAACATGTCAATCAATATAACAGCTCGCAAAGAGGTGAAAAGAAAGTTTCCGTGTGGAACACCTCACAGTCAGTGCATTGGGCTCCAGTTGGTGGAGGAAAAATGAGGCGGACTCTGCTCAAGCACTATGGGACTTAATACTTTGCTTATGTTTTGACTACAAGATCCAGTTCATGTTCATGCCAGCTTAATCCCATTGTAGGAGACTCAACATGCTGCATGCTTTCCCTCTACTGGCTTTGACCTTAAGGGGAAAAAAATACTATCAGAAATATTTTTAGTTAATCTTTCATGTGAAGATTATCACCAACTTCAAAATTGCCTTGTTTCCTGTGCTTAGGCAGCAGATTGATAAGAAGGCATGGGCCCTCGTAGATTAGTGATCTCTTCCAACATGCGAGGCTCGGGCTGTGCCACAATGTTATCATCAAGGAGACAGCGTCTCTTAAAGCAAGCAGGGGTAGGCGCGGATCTCGATGGAAACATTTATCTTCTCAGCAGTCTCGGACTCGTGGGTTAGCTCAACCGTCATCTCCTGCAAGGTGATTTAACTAACAAAATTTCCTCTTTGAGGTTTCCTGTGGTGAAAGCAATTGTGATGTAGTTGCTATGAAAAGACAACACTCAGTTTCTAAGGAAACACTCCAAACAGAGAGTGCACACAGGCATCATTTGCAGCACCACAGGCAAATTCGCTAGTCAGTCACGTAGCCACTGCAGCCCTCCTTCATGAAAGTGCCGTTAAACTGCACAGTTTCATTGGTGTCTGTTAAACGCTCCCTGATGTGCCTCAGCAGCTCTTTCCTGTGTGTTTGTGGGTGTGAATCCCGCTCTCTGTCTGTACATCCAGGTGATTAAATGCTGTTTTGTTTAGTTTTTTCAGCTTCTTGGTTTAAAACTGAAGTAGGAAGAAACTGCCTGTCCTTGCACCTCATGCACACACATCTGTGTCTTTTCATTTCCGTGTTGGTCCGACTGTCAACCGCAAAGATGTTTCAGTTGTATGAAAAAAAAACTGTTCTGAACATAAAAGCCCCTTTTCTTTTGTTTCACTCCTCGCTTTGCCTAAATGAGCCTGTTTACACAATGTTAAAGGTACGGAGCCACACCTAAGCAATCTGTGAGCCATTTCCTTTATGTGAAGAATAAACTATGATGTGAATGAGGCCACAATTATGTGAATGTGTTGACTCCCTTCCTATGTGGGTGGTCAAGGCAGGGAAGCAGACCATGCATCCAACTCCCAGCACTAGCAGAGACGTACAGAGCTTAGTCACAGTTTCCACGCTTGTTCATTAAGTGGCTGCTCCTGGCATTTGGACAGCATCTTACTGGATGCTCTGTGCTGATAGCAGTTCAGGCCAACCTGCAGCCAGTAAAAAAGGGGATGTTTTTAATGCTGCAGGGCCAAAGGAGGAGGAAGTGGGGCAGCAGACATGATTGAATTTTAATTTGATGGTCATTTGTAGCAAGCGTTGCCTTTTCTTTGTGAGTCTCAAGCTTAAAATGAGATGTGGTTTGTCGCTGTTTGCCAGATAAAAGTGCACAGTCCAACAGTGCAGTCTAATAATACCACAGATCACAGGACATACAGTCAGGGAGAAATTTGTCTCCCAAATTGAGCTTTGAGTCTTCATTATTTGCCTGCAGTCCTGAGTCACAGCAACAGGCTCTCACCCCACTGACAGCGCTCTAATGAGGATTTTGGATCAAGCCTCACATTTTATCTCCAGCTGCCCACCAGAGCAGATCGGGACAAAACAACTGGTTTCTGTTGTCAGGTGTCATCCTCACAATGTGTGTTTGTTCTGTGTGAGGGTGAGAGGCCCGAGCTGTGTCATCATAGCGAGTACAGTCACTGTGTGTGTGTTGTTGCTGCACTCGCCTTGTGGTTTTTAAGCGGCTGATTTGATCTTTCATGACAGCTAAAACGTTTCCCTGTTCGCTGTCTTTTTTAACACTGCACCTCCTGAAAAGGCAACGCAAGAGTGGAGCTGATGAAACGCAAAGGACATGCGAAAATTTGCAGCATTTCTGTGTATTTTATCATTTTAGACTGAATGTTTTATTTGGTTTTGATTACTCATTTTGACTTTTTAAAATGGCGATTGTTTTTTTTTTTTTTTCATTTTTCATTTTATGACCTAAAGTATGTATTTCACCACAGTGTTTTCTACTTTTTCCTCAGCAGCAGTTTGTTGGATTTAAGTCATGAGATGTCACACTCTCGATCAGTTTATGGTCAGATGGATCAGAGCTGTTCGGATCCGATTGATGGATTATTAGTTTGTAAGAGACGGCATGGCCTTGCATCAGATTATATCTCCCGCAGCTGGTTTCATCTTAAGTAGTTTGGGAAAATGATCAACAACACCATATGAATGAGAGGTGAAGTTTCACTTTCACTACACTTGGCTAATTGCTGCTCTGTCTGTGCCCAGAATACACTCTGCAGCAAGAGACACAGAGAAATCCACCTCCAAAAGAAAAACACTTAATGTAGCAATAAATGCAAAAAATGTGGCAGTGTGTCATAAACAAATGAATGTGTGGGAAACACTGAATGATCCTTGATGTGGATACATTTCTAAAGTTGTTTTATTGCTTTGCACAATAAAGTGGAGATTTTTGTACTTGTTTTTTAAGTCATTCATGAATTCACTGGCATTGTTGCAAACCACACTGGCCTTTTATTATGTTTTTATAATAAAAGTTAAACTTACTTGTATGTGTCCCTTTGTCTAACTAATACAGACAATAAATAATAAATACAGTAGAACAGAAATGATAAACACAATTTATTGGGGTGCTGAGGTAGCTCCCTTGGTAGAGCGACTACCATTAAGAATTCATCCGTATAGCAGCAGTGCGGGTTTGAATCCGTCCTGTGGTCTTTCCTACATGTGATTCCCTCTCTCTCTGATGACTTTCCTGTCTCTCTGTCACTGTTAATAAAACAGAAATGCCAAAAGTTCATCAACAATATACTGAATGTGCAAAAGTTGATGGAACCTTTTGAAATCTCCCAGTATGGGGGCATTTATTGCACTAAATATAAAGGATCAGTCATACATTTGCCAGAGGAGTTTATAGCATCACTCAGAAGATATTAACAGTATAACTTCATGCATCTCATGATTTTGGTTGGTGACCTACACTACAATATACTGTTCTAATAAAACTATCCTACTTGTTTTGGGGCTTGTTATCATATGTATGAAAGCAACAGGTGGATGAAATCAAGCCAAGTAAACCCCTAAAGTTAATATGTGTTTCTCTGCAGGAATCCTCTTCTCCACGCTGGTGTTCGGGCCTGCCTGTGGCTTCATCCTGGGCTCCCTCTGCACGAAGTTCTACGTGGATGCTATCTTCATTGACACTGGCGAGTTTTATACTCCCCCAATGTTTGTGTTATTTTACCGTGCTCCTCTGTGTACGTGCTTTATTGACCTCTGCCGTGCCTCTCCACAGATAAGCTGGGTATCACTCCAGATGACCCGCGGTGGATCGGGGCCTGGTGGGCAGGCTTTCTCCTGTGCGGTGCCTTACTCTTTTGCTCCGCTCTCTTCATGTTTGGCTTCCCCCAGTCACTGCCGACCAGAGAGAGAGAGGAGGGGGCAGACAGCGAGCAGGTTATGCTTCCTCCCTCTCTGAGTGCAGACTATGATACTCCAAAGCCCAGCAATGGAGTTGTGCGCAACCACGAGCCTGCCAACAGCCCCACCTGCTGTCAGCAACTCAGGGGTGAGTGTGCAGTATGCAGTGCAGTGCTGCAGTGTTGTCATGCAAGGAAAATACACATTCTGTTGAAATATATGACATATATTAATGAATTTATTTTCTATATTTATTAAATGGGAATAAAATTAAATGTAAAATTATGATTTGGGTCTACAACTTAGACCTGCTCAGTGATAAAAGAAGTATTTAGCTCCTTTGAATATGTAACAGTATTGGTACTACAATGAAAAATGCTAAAACAGTACAGTAAAGTCCTTTGCTAACAATGTTACTTAAGTAAAAATACTATCAGCTAAGTGTATTTAGAGCATCAAAAGCAATGTTACTCATTATGCTGGTTGCCTGGAGAACTTTGCAATACTGCATTTAATTCACTGACTATCCACCAAGTTATTGCTATATTATAATAATATTACCATAAATATATATAGTATTATTAATCCTCAGGGACTTTTGGCATATTTTACATATTTTTCATTCTTCATTTCTTGATCATTTTGGCTGTGTTCATGCATATGGCATACATTTTTGCAAGACTGCGTATTTTTGTTTAATCTTGGAATTTCCAGCTCAGCTCCTAAAGTAAGTCTAAAATATACTGTGAACAAAATTGTTACATTCAGACTGTTAAGTGCAAAAAATGCACCATTTAAACCCATTCAAACTTCTTGATTCTACATACATTGTAAACATGCATTGTAATTTCTGGATGTCATTCTGGGCTTTTGCCTTGGAATTTGTCATTTTTACCTGATGATGTCATGTTTTACCAAATTTGGCATATGGAGAACATACATGCTTTTTCCACTAGATGCACTGTCACAATCAATGTTGCTATAAGTCATTGACATAACCCCAGCTGTGACCATCAAATGAAAATCTACTTTGCATGTAGTGTATTGAAAGTAACTTTTTGTTTTTATCTAAAAACATAGTGGCATCATGACAAAAACCTGGCATTCACAGGATTAAAATTCTGAAAATTAACGAGTATTTGATATTTATGATTAGGACTGATGTTGGTTAAACATTAATTCTATAATATTAGTGTATAACATTTTTTAAAACTTGATTCTGAAAAGCCCATTTTGTGCACACAGTATGTGTAATGTTAAAGTGGGCCCTAAGGGTTAATTTATTAATTGCTTATTTTTGCAAGGACAGTGCACACTTAAAAGTAATTGCACCATTTAGCTGGTAGCTAATTTGCATCTTTATCCCTCAGATTTTTTATTCTATTTTATTGCTAAACAAATGTAATCAAATGAGATCAGAGCAGAAGCCAAAACAGACAACAAGGGAGTCCTGTCTGTCCTGCTTACCAGCATGCCGGGATATTAATGATCATCCGTCTTTATTTATTTACGACTAGTGATCCCCAAGGTGACCAAGCACCTCCTGTCGAACCCAGTGTTCACCTGCATCATCCTGGCGGCCTGCATGGAGATTGCGGTGGTGGCTGGCTTTGCAGCCTTTTTGGGGAAATACCTCGAGCAGCAGTTCAACCTCACCACCACCTCAGCAAACCAGCTGTTAGGTCTGTGTTCACAGCAAACACACAGCAGTGTACACACTATATACAGTATTACACCAGTGTAATGATAAAGGTTTCAATCAATTTATTTTGAAGGTATGACAGCCATTCCATGTGCGTGTCTGGGGATCTTCATGGGCGGTCTGCTGGTGAAGAAGCTCAACCTGTCGGCGCTGGGAGCCATCCGCATGGCCATGCTGGTCAACCTCATCTCCACGGCCTGCTACGTGTCCTTCCTGTTCCTGGGCTGCGACACCGGCCCCGTCGCAGGAGTGACAGTGAAATACGCCAATGAGTAAGAGAGATGATGAATACATGGCAGCTATTTGTGTCTAATGTGAAAAATGAAAAATTTCCCAAACTACTACAAATGTGCTAAAATCTGAGAAATGTCCTAAAGTCCTAAAAAACATGCTAAAATCCTAGATACATGTATTGAATGCTGCAGCTGTCCCCTGACCTCCTGTCATTTTGCAAAAGTTAACCCCAAACAAAGCAAGTTGAATATTTCTGATCTGGTGACGATAACCACTCAAAGAGAGAATTATTTGGGGCTGTTTGGTGTTGCGGGGCAAGCACAGAATTTATGGTACTCTGCCCCCCTGTGCCCATGCCTAGAACCGCCCCCAATGGCAGTCAGTATTTATGTATTCAACTTGAACGAAATTAGACCAAATTAACGATTAGCTTAATATTTAATGTGGAGAGGAGAAGTCAGTTGTGTGTGTGTGTGTGTGTGTGTGTGTGTGTGTGTGTGTGTGTGTGTGTGTGTGTGTGTGTGTGTGTGTGTGTGCGTGCATCCGTGCATGCGTGTGTGTGTGTGTTACATCAGTTTAAAATGTGTATGGGTGTTTTAAAGGTGTATAAAAACTCTCTAAGGCAGCATAACCAAAACAAAGCAGGGCAGGAAGAAGCCGCAGCAGAGTGGAGGTTCAGCCACAGAGGGAGTTATAGCATGCTTATTACCCAAACAGTCTCAGGTGTTCCTAGTCGCTCTAACGATGCCCTGCCTGCAAAGAGAGCACACAGATAGGTGTGAGATAACAGCACAACAGCACAGAAATTACACCCGGGGGGTCGTCACAAATAGCACTACAGGTAAGAGGAAAACTATGTATTTAAGATTTTAGGGATGAACTGTCCTTTATTATGGAGAAGTATGATTCTGATGGAATGTGACTTCATGACACTTCAGGCTGCTCTCATGACGTGTTGCATTGCAGTCACATTAAATTGTGCTGCCTTCACATGCTCCTTGGAAATAACATATTTACTATATTTATCCATTACAAGCACAGGAACCGCCCTCCAAAGTCATAATTACAAGTGGGAAATTGGGAAATTTCAGTGATACGCAAGTTGCTGAGTGGTGATGTTTGTGTGACGTTTCAGGGCAGCAGAAATGGAGGAAAGCATGGAAACAGTGTCAACAAGTGATAGTAAAAAATTATATGTTCAGTTATTTTGTTCCGAGTTGCTATCATTTACTTTTAGTAGTTGCACATTTTAGCATCTACATCTATTAGCTGTAGCAAGCAAGCAAACATGGAACTATAAAGCAGCCAGGCCAGTTTCCTAACACTGATAACGTTATTTTATAACACAAGTTGCTGACTTGATGTCATAAATGCATAAACATGTCAGACAAAAGTCAATATTTGGTCAATGGTGAGAAACTTTTTTATTAATTCACATACTAAATATCAATTTTTGAACACATGTAAAGTGTATTGTCATTTTAATGTTAACTGCTGTCCATGTAGAGTGACCTAGATTAAATATAAAAAAATACAAAAAACATGAAATATACAAATATTTAAAGAATAAAATATATTAAAAAATATATAAATAAACTGGAAACAGCTATCAACCTCTTGTTTAAACGCTCTTAGCATTAAAATGCATCCCATCTTCATTGTAGCTTCCATGTTGTTTCCACTTTACGATCTCAAAGCACATGAACACAACAAAGTCGGAAGAAAGACTTCCCAACTCTGAAACTCCAACCTTCTGACATCACATGAACGCAGCATTCATTTAGTTATAATAACTTCCTGGATAAGTGGTCTTATGACAAGCTCCATTCACCCAAGATTTTCTGGTTTAGCTAGAAGTCAGCTTTTATAACAAAGCTGGTTTTGTAAGAACTAACTGATCATATGCAGTTTCAGCAGATCAGGAGCAGAGTGTTGTGTGATAAGATAATATTAAAGGCTTCATCCTCAGGAGGAAGTTCAGTTCAATGTAAAAACAGACCTCTCTGAGTAGATTTAGTAGAAACATAATGTGTAATTATATTATTATATACTCCATATTCCAGTGAGCCATAGAGAGTGAAAGAAATTAATTGTTTGTGTCCTATCATAAGGAGCCAGTTGTTCTAATAAATAAACATGAGCTGTAAACAACATTATAGCAGCCAAGGTTAGAGGATTTTATTGGCGGTGAGCCACAGAGGGTCTAAAAACATAAATAAAAATTCATATCACTGCCAGTCATCGGGGAACAGTGGGCTTTCTTTTTATTCAAAACAACTTTGTGTCGTCTCATCGTGTCTATAAAAAGATTTTCTATTCAGAAAGTGGCCTCGTGTTTCTCATGGCCACACAGACGGAATACAAATGTAACAGACTTTACTGAATCAGTCAGCAGTCCCATGAAAGAGTTTTGGAGCTAAATGATTATGCAACAGGACATTTTATTCACTTTTTTTTTTAAATGATGAGTCATAATGAATTACATTACCCTGTCACGAGCTGTTTATGTATTATAGCCATTTTTTGTCTGGAGGTGGGTTGTTTCAACCCCTGATGCCAGTAACAAAAACGCTAATGCAGTTTTTGAAGGGAAAATGGCAAAAATGTCTTTTTTTTCCTCAGTCTTCTTTGATAGTAAACTGAATCTTTTAGGGTTTTGGACTGTTGGCTGAATAAAACTGGAGACTTAAAGACATTAAAGGCATTTTGGACAGTATGAGAGCTTTAGGGTTGAGAACAGAAGTTACAATTAATCAATCAACATTATTTGTCCATTACACAGTAAATATCTTAATAAGGACACATTTTACACACGTATATACAGTCATTCACTTACTATTGAGTCCAAGCAAAGCCACTTGTGCTACGTGTTACATGGAAATGTCAGAGACCCTCTCAGCCAGCATGCCCCCTCAGCTCTAGATTACATCACTGGACAAGTGATTAATCAGAGGCTGTTAGACCCATCAAGCTGTTGACATTTTATTTTATTTTTATAATAACCCCATTGGGAAAAAAAACACAAAAAATGTCTCTATATCAGTGTGTAGTAGGAGGGCTTCATGCATCTAGATTTAGTATTATTTTTTAATATTGCATAATATAGTTAATATGCATTTTCTTTCTCAGAGTCCAAGGTAGGAATGGGACAGTATAGGATTTTACCACCGATTGTGTTGTGGCCAGTTTTGTGGATTAATCTGTGCTTAAAGAACTTTTAACATTGCTATCATTATTAGTGAAACTTGACTCAGACTGATGACTGTGCACTGTCATTATTTAATCAGCCTTTAAAAATCTTCTATAGGTTGTTTCCAAGTGAATTTCCATCACAGAGATAATCTGGAATATATTGTCCCAGCACCCACAGAGACTGCTGCTGGGAAACCAGCTATGACTCCGCAAAAACAGGCTGTAAACATACCAACCTTAAAAGATTTAAAATATAGAACGATATGACACCTTTTCAAATAATTGAGAACCTGTCTTTTCGACATTGTTTATTTATCACGAAACAGCATATATTGTGTCCTATCCTATCCTGAAATAAATGTTAAATTGCAAGAAATTTGTAGATTTAAAAAATTATTTTTTAAATATCTAATAATATGATAATAATAATGATAGTAATACTGTATTTTTTCTTTTTTTTCAAACACTTTCCCCAGGTAATTTCCTTGTTTTTTTTAACTTTCTTTTTCTTTTATCATTATTATTATTATTATTATTTTTAGTTTTAGGGGTTTTTTTTTACGTTTATTATTATTAACTAATTGTCAGATGCCAATTTTTTTTAATCATTTAATTTCTCATTGCTCATTCCTTAGGTGTCAAAGGATTAAAAATGGTGCCCCCAGTAAAAAAATAAAAATTCTTGTTTTGATACTGTTGTTTCACACACATTTTACAAGTATTAAGGTTTGATATCCAGCTGTATCCTTGCCTTTATTTGTTCTTTTTTCAATATGCAAGCATTTTTATTGTCTGTGTGGTGGACCTGCAGAAAATACTGACTTCAGAGTTTTACTACTTTCCTTTTTAGTAGCCTGAACCCAGCGTGCTCTGGAGCAGGTTAGCTGTGTAGTGCAGTTTCCATGGAGATGTTTAAAGTGGACCAGAGTCTCACTGATGAAGAGTGCTTCTTGGATTTTGTTTGTGCCACACACTTATATGGTTGCAGGAAATTGAAAGGATGCTCAGATTTCTCTCTATATGTCTGTGCAGGACTCTGCAGCCGGGTGAGAAACCAGAAGCTCAGTGCATGAGTCAATGCAACTGCTTCACCTCCTCCATCAGCCCCGTGTGCGGCTCCAACGGCGTCACTTACCTGTCCGCCTGCTTGGCTGGCTGCACTGGATCAGGCAGCGCTCGCACCGCGTCCAGCATCGCTCAGGTCTTTATCCCAAGTCATGTGACAGCAATCAGTGACACTTATCTTCTGATTGCTCCTCAGAAAAAAAACACTGAATCAATTACAAATGATGCAAACTCTTATTTTGACCTGCGTGAAAAGTGAAAATATATATATATATTTAAATAGCCCCAGTGTTTCACAGTCCTGTCGTCAGCTGGGCAGTCAAGTGGTGCTGTGGTTGTTACCAGATCAGATGCCGACTACAGATTAGCATCTTTTATATTCAAATCACATGCAGAGAGAATTTCTCTCAGCTCAGCAGCACCAAAATATCACGATTACTGTTGTGGCAGTAGTTTTAGTTTTTTGTTAAAGTGTAGATATAAAGTACAGGGTTGATAACAGGCTTTCCTCCAAATGTGAAAATAGCATGCACCAGCTATAACACATTTTCCCTGTCATTCAAAATACTTTTTATTCTTCGAACAGTTCTTGGTTGAAGCTGGTGGTCTTCTTGTCTTCACAGAACCTGACGGGATGCGCTTGTGTTTCCTCTGAGAGTGAATCCGCCACAGCCGTTCCGGGGAAGTGTCCGATGCCGGGCTGCCAGGAGGCTTTCCTCATATTCCTGTGTGTGATCTGTGCCTGCAGCCTAGTGGGCGCCATGGCCCAAACGCCCTCTGTTATAATCCTGATCAGGTGGGTTTGTGCTTATAAACGTGTGTGTGTGTGTGTGCGTGTGTGTGTGTGTGTGTGTGTGTGTGTGTGTGTGTGTGTGTGTGCGTGTGTGTGTGTGTGTGTGTGTGTGTGTGTGTGTGCAGTGTTTGTGAAGAGGATGTGAGTGCTTCCACCTGAACAGAATCTATAAGGAAAACAACACATGGTAATTTATTCTGTCTGCTTCTCTTAAAGGACCGTGAGCCCTGAGCTGAAGTCGTACGCACTCGGAGTGTTGTTTCTTTTGCTCCGACTCCTCGGTAAGAACTTTCACAGGATGACACATTCATTTCAGGCACTGTCTCTATATTCGCTCCAGCAGCATTTGCCACAGTGCCTGTTGAATGTGTGGAGGTTTACCAGAGCTCACTGGAACACGTTTCGATAATCTCGTCACTCAATACAGGCCTCCATCGACCTGAGGTGCTTTGTTGGTTTTCTTTATTTCGACAAAGAGACAAATCAGATCAGCTTCACAGTTTTAGAGATGATGACTCTGGAAAAACAAATGCACATTCAGGAGGTGGGAGAGTAATGGAATTAAGAAAGTCTAAATTGAGTTATGTAGAAGCACACAGGTCATAAAAGACACATTGGGCCTCATGCAGCAACATTCTCTTAAATTTCTCTCATTTTTTTTCTCTTAATTTTCTGGTAAGAGAAAATATAAGAGAAGTCAACTCCAGATGCACCAATTGTTCTTAACCACCCAAATCTGCTCTGACCAGGTATGCTCAATGATGAATCCCACTGATCATAAGTCACCTGTCAGCACAGCTAGATGTCTGAGACTGCAGACATGACATCCAAACAGGTTGTAAGAAGAACTTCTGCAGGCGTGAAATATATGTATAGCCCTGCTGTTGAATAAACGTAAACAAAGTACATGTAATTTCAGGAAAATGTATTGAAGTAATTAAAGTAAAAGTACAAACTAAATTCAATAAATCAAAATAATTAAAAGAAAAAGCAGCAAGTCCTCATACATACAGTGCACATGAGAAGTTGAAACCATGAAATCTTATTTGCATGAAAAATGACTTAGAAGATGAAAGAAATAGTTGCCAATTAATTTTTTAATTAATCGACTAATTGTTTCAGATGTATTTGTATATTTTCATATTTTTGGTTTGCAGGCAAAAATTTTAATTTATAAAGTTATCTAATATATCAATACTAGTGGAGTTAAAATTTGTAAAAAAAAATATTTCCCTCTGAAGTGTAGTGGAGTAGAAGAAGACAGTGTTATGAGTGTTATGAATACATAAGAAACGTAAAGGTTCCTCAGACTTGTGCTTAGGTGCAGTACTTGAGTAAATGTACTTAGTCAAATTACATCTCTGGACAGCAGAGGAACGCAACTCTCAGCATCACCTAAACATCCTCAGAATGTTGCAGTTAAAACGTTCGTCAGCATTTAACCTTTTAGGGACATAATTTGAAATGGTAAACATCCTTAAAACACCCTTGGAACATTAGATTAAAATGTTTTTTTTTAAAACATTAGTACAACTTGTAGGTAGCGTTATCCAGTGCTGTGGGAACATTTCCTGCTGGTTGGGTATGAGTTGTGGGCTCTAGGACGCGTGTTTGCGAGGTTTGGTTGGCGGCCTTTACATCACTACTCCTATATGAATGTTTTCAACATTGAACAAGTCCACTTAATGATGAAATACTGAGATCAACATAAAGTAGATCTCATTTTTTCTTTTTAGTTGAATATCACTCAGTGATTGCTTCTCTCTGACAGGATTCATCCCCCCTCCTCTGATCTTCGGTGCTGGGATCGACTCGACTTGCCTTTTCTGGAGTTCGGACTGCGGCGACAGGGGTGCTTGCCTACTGTACGACAACGTAAAGTACCGGCACCTGTACGTGAGCCTCGCCATCATCCTCAAGGGTGTGGCCTTCCTCCTCTACACCACCACGTGGTATTGCTTACGCAGGAACTACAAGAAATACATCAAAAGCCACGAGGGCCACCTGACGCCGACTGAGTTTTACCCCTCGCTTACAGACGGCCCCAAACTAGTGGACAGGACACAGTTTATATACAACCTAGAGGACCATGAGTTTTGCGAAAACATGGAGTCAGTTTTATAGTTTGTTACACAAAAAAGACAATATGGACATTTAAAGGAATATTTTATTCCTCTTTTTCTCCAAAGGATAAAATAAAATTTTTTTTTTTTTTGATAAAGGCAATCTATCTAAATGGCCCGTTCAGGTCACACGCCACTCCACGTCGTCGGTAAACTTTCAAGGGTCCATTTTAGTCGTTTACGTATCAGCGAGGTGTCGTCCAGTGTTGCCGGTGAATTCCTGTCTTGACTCGGTGGTAGAAGACAAACTCCAGTACTGTCTGGCCTCAGTCATAGTTGATTTTTAGCGAGTGGACATGATGCTATTATACAACTAGAGTTGCCATATTGTTTTAGGTCTGTCATGATTTCAGTGATCTGTGTGAAAAATGACAGTTTCCTTTCAGTCAGTGCACTGTGTGTTCTGTCTGTCACTCTCTCATAAAGGAGATTTTATGATTATATGAAAAGTTTGGTTGGTTCTTCAGTTATTCATATTTAAAAGTTGCCAAGTGTTTACAGACTAATAGTTCATCAGTTAAATGCATTTTCTAATGCAGGAAAGAGAAACACCCAGACTGGGTTGATATAGTGGCCTACTAGATGTTTGAATTGTCCGAAAAATCAAGTGGTATAACTTAAAACAAGGTAGTGTTTTCATGTCATCATGCACTGTTGAGTTTCTCGTTCTCTTGCTGGATCACAGGCACTTGTTTTTGATACTGTTTAGACTAGACCATGAGGTCTCGTCTCATACTGTAGGTGCAAACGTGCAATTCATATGATGCATCCATGTTTGACTAGTTTTGTGTCAGACTGCAGGTTTTTGTTTCTCATTCTAGCAGTTTGTTTAATTTCCATGTTTGGTTTTCTGCAGAGTTTATTCAGCCTAATGCGTCTTAATAAGGGATTATTCAAATGAGAATGTTAATTATATCTTCTTTTGACTTTTGCACCTAGGGGGAGAGCAAACAAAGAAAAAAATATCTCTATCTCTTTTAAGTAAAAGAGAAGAGGAGTAATATATTTGTTACATTATTAGGCCCAGAATGTTTTATTAGATTGTATTTGAAAAGACGGAGTAAATTATATATTATCTAAGTGTCTGAGATGTGTGTGTGTCACAGAAGATTTGGGACAATTCATAGCGATAGAGCTAATATGCTGCAATATTGAAGCAAACCAAATCAACTAGGCCTGTTTATTTCTGGAATAAAAGTTACAGAAACGTTCCAAGAGTTTGTGTGTGTCAAGGTCAAACTAAGTGAGCAACAACACTGAATTTATTCCTGGAAGTGTATTTGAAGAACTCTTTAACTCGGCACATACTGTACGGCCTGTTAGTCTACTGATCTCTCTGCATTTACAGTTTTGACATTGTCCCTTTTCTTACACTTTTTGTATGGCAACATATTGTTTATTTTACTCTGGAAATAAATTATTTTTCAGAAAATGAATTGAAATGCGAGTGCTTTTGCATTCTTTCAAATGGATTTTTTTTTTTAATTTTTGAGAAGAAGAGAAGACTTGTTTTCACAGTATGGAGCTTGCACAGATGTCATTCTCAGGCTCTTACACTCAGCTAACTATAGGCGTTGCTCTAAAGGCTAGTACAGAGAATTTTCAAATCTTAACCGATTGTTAAAAGGTGGGAGACCACAGACATAATGACAATAACGATTTTTAACGTTTACGTTAACGTGATCATCAGAACACACACACTAGAAGACTCGGCCAGATCTAGAGAAAAACAAATATGGAGGAGGATCGCTGTTGTCAGCTTGCTGCACTTGCATGCGTCTTGTTTTGCAGCGAAAAACCAAAACATAGAAGAGTTATGGATCAAGTCATGGCTGAGAATATGGATTGAGCGTGGATTATACATTTTGCAGCGTCAGAGTGAGGCTCTGGAGACAGAGGTCCTTTTGTTGCCCACCATGTTTTTGAGCTGTACATGTACACAATATCGTTTGTTGACGCTTCCCGGTCTCCTCCCTCATATTGGCTATTGCGGGTTTCCGCTCAGTATTCCGACAGAGCCGATAATCGTAAATATCAAACATGTTTGAGATTGGAGAGGCTCTGACACAGTCGGTTACATTAAGATTATTTAGATAACCCCTCACACTTAACCAGTATTTAGATAGATTATCGGTTCTGACCAGCCCCTAATTGGGAACGCCCCCTCCCCCCTTTCTTTCTATGTGCTATCACTGTTTTTTTGGCCATTTTACACATAGACTATAACTTATTTATTTTATATAAATGGCAACAATAATAACACTTCTGTCCTAATCCTGGGTTTTTTAGATACTCTTTTATCGTATGTTTTAGGGTTTCCTGTTTTCGTTTTTCCTTGTTTCATGTATCATCATGGTCAGTCTGTTTCCTTATTTATTTTGTAGGCTACCTCTTGTCATGTCTTGTGTTTCTTTATATATCTTTGTGTGTTTCTCGCCTGCTTTCTGTCACAGCTGTCCTGCATCAGCCTCGTTAGTCCCTCTCTGCTGCTCAGTCGAGCTGCGTGCAGTTCTAGTGTGACAACTTCTTGAAAAACTGAACATAACTTTTGTGCATTTTTTTTCTGCTGGAATGGTCAGACCTCTGTGTTGGATTCTGTTATTGGGGCAGCAGAAACACTTGTGTGTAATATGACATCAATTCAGCAAGTAGTACACCAACATTTCCTCCAACTGTTCTGAGTTGAGGGGGTGTTCACATGAAATTTCCCATTGGGGGATTTTTTTTTTTTTTTTCAATAATTCCGACCCCACATGAATGCAACCAGATTCTGACACAATCTCATGGCTCTCAAATCAATTTTTGAAACCATTCTCCTCTCTGCTGCTGCTGGTTGTCATTTCAGGATGAACAGTGCCCAGTCCCGCTCCACATCCCATCATCCTCATCTTCACCTCCACTCCCAGTATCTAGACTCCATCAGGGGAATATTCCTCAACTAACCATGGCCCCTCTACCCCCTAAATATACATCACCCCTAAATATACATCACATTGGAGTCTAATCACGACAAAACGTTCCACTATCCATGCTTATCCTGCACTATGTATAAATTATTGTTCATTCTAAATGAAGTCTCTCTGGATTGGAATGGTTTTGTCTTGTAAAAAAAATGTAAAGAGAAACATAAAATCCAATAAGGAACATGGACGTCGCAGAAACAACAAATAGAAGGTGATTTAAGGACAGCAAACTATAAATGGGATATAAATCAAGTCAGGTGTTATACATAAAATTTACGAAACATTTTATGATGAACCCTCTGCCTTATGTACTGTACATATTGTGCAGAATTACATTATTTTCTATCAGATAAGTGTTGAAGCACCATAAAGAGCGTGAAATTCAGTCAGTGCCTGCTCACGGCTCATCGTATATTCTCAATATTTCACTAAGTGCTCATTCAGTAAGATGTGAAGTATTGAGCCCAAAAATTAATGGACCACACCAGTACAAAGACTTCTCATATTTTGATTCATGCAGCAGATTTACAGCTTCCAGCTCAGCTATTATCTTTTATCATTCAGTCACGATTCATAAAGGGAGCCATTGAGAATTTAAGAGGCTGTAAAATATGATGCTGGATGTTAAATCATTTGCTCTACTTTTTCTAAATAAAATCAGGTCAATATGTGAGCAGTTTGCAACAAGAACGACAAAGATTCCTGTCATTCACCCGTCCATCCACTCTGGTTTCTGATGCCATTCACGTCGCAGTCTTTTATCATCTTTAAAAAGACTGCAGAATGTTCATCTGCTCATATATATTCGTGTTTATTCATGTGACTCAGATTCTCTAACAGCAAACGCTGCTAAAGGAAGAGCGACAAAAGATAAAACAGGCCAAGGCAAGTTTATTTGTGCTGCACTATTCAGCAACAATTCAAAGTGCTTTATATAAGATATAAAAACACATTTAGACAAGATATAAACACACACACACACAAAGTGTGAAAATGAGAGTGACCTAGAATGGAAAAAATGAAAACAGTAGAATAATTGTTACAGTGCAGCCACAGTGAAGTACAAATTATGAATAAATAACCGAATTATTGATTTAAGACAACAGAGTTGGAGCAGATCTCAAGTTTTCTGGGAGTTTGTTCAAGATATGTGGTGCCTGAAACTTAATGTTGTTTCTCCGTGTTTGAGGGAGACATCTGAGAGAAGCAGCAGATCAGAAATCGCGCACACTGCTGGCCCCCCTAGCACCACTGAACTCATTAACATTGCAGCAAGCTTTGTTTACATCTCACAATGTCATGAGCACAAGCTTCTAATCCATGAGTAGATGCCCACATCCTTCTGCGCAGTGGTACCAATACGTTCTCACTCCGAACTCGTCACAAAGTGCCATTATACTGAAGAATAGGCAGACATCTCTAAGGGTGATATCTCCATCACTCTGCAACACACACCAAAACTATATTGATATATAAACAACGCTGTATGAACTTACTCAAAAATTACTTTTATTAGAAATTTTTAAAAAAACACAGAAAATGTCCAGAAAATTATTTTACAAATATAATATATAACACAATACAATATATGAATTAACTAGCTTTTAGTAATTTTCTCATTACTTTTTTTCAAATTCTTTCAGCGTTTTTTTTTTTTTTTTTTTACCATATCTTGTTAAGTTGCTAGCTACTTTTTCCCCCATGTTTTTCAAAGAAATAAAACCTATTTGCTCAGGTTTCAAAGAGTTAAGGGGATGGAAAGTTGTTCTAATATGGAAATTTCTCAACTAACTGTATGCCGCCAAAGTGTTTTGGAGGTTTCATATTCCACCAACTGTGGGGCAATATCTCCATAATGACATTAATACATTGGCACTCTTCAAAATATACAGCAAAAAACATACAAAGTGGCCAATAAATAACCAAATATTGTCTCATTTTCAAGAGGGATGACCCCTTCCAGGTAAAAATAAAATCCATAACCAGAGGACTGAAAAAATAATCCTTTTTACATTTTTCAGCCTGCACATTACCATGAATGGAAAACAACATTAATGTACATGAAGTAAGAGATGACATTTCTTAGTTGCCGACAACTTCATTCCCAAAACATTTCAAAAGGTTACGCTCCATGTCTAAACAAAGAACCTGTCACACCTGCACACAGCCAATTAGAGTCTGACCTGCGTCTGACAGAGCCGCAGAGGGTCAGAGGGGTTCGGATGAGTGCGCGTGTGTAGTTATGTTGCTTTTACAAAGTGTGCAGTGAATTTGAAGACTGATCAGACAAGCTTGAGCTTGAAACGTTTAAAATGAATCATAAATAATAGCTTGGTACCAAATCTAAAGCCCATCTGCAGCTCTGAGCCAAAACTGAGCTTTTATTTTTCATGCCAAACATTCTTCAAGGCACCTTTTCTTTGTCATCTTCAAACATGATTAAAAACAACAAAACACAGTCTGCTGGACAGGAAATGAATCATAAAATGTCATTAAATCAAATGTCTCTCTGGCATTAAATAAGTAATGGATACCGTATAAACAATAAAAACTAAATCACAACTTTATTCAAATTTTAATGTTTGGCTCGTGTACTGGAGCAGCCACAGAGTGAAAACGAC
Organism: Plectropomus leopardus; assembly: GCF_026936395.1. Taxonomy (NCBI): domain Eukaryota; kingdom Metazoa; phylum Chordata; class Actinopteri; order Perciformes; family Serranidae; genus Plectropomus; species Plectropomus leopardus. The sequence goes on from NC_142182.1 coordinate 35,489,976, forward strand.
ATGTCTGTGCACTCGTGCATGCAAATATGACATGCTTTTTAAAAAAATGTGTATTTCTGTGTGTTCCCGTGCTGTCAGGTGGATGTAACGTCTAATAATAGCACAATGACACTCTTCAACCAGACAAAAAAGCTGATGTATGACAACAGCTACAGTATCAGCAGCATCTGCCTCAGTTAACAATAGTCTGTGATACACGCCTCGCTCCGGATGCTTGTCACATCAAAGACACACAAAATGCAACTGCGAGACTCCCAGAAAGTGTCCTTGTTGAAAGTCAAAACACACTCACAAAAAAAAAAAAAAAGGCAAGCAGGCTCTAAATAGAAGCTGCTGCAGGTGAGAGTTTTCTCCTTTAATCAAGAGGCATCAATTAGCCTAATGGGTGCTTTAGTAAGATGAACTGTTGCACAACAACTCTGGCAGAAAGAAAGAAAGCAGTAAATCCTCTGTAGAGCTTTGACTTCTGTCTTTCTGCTGAGAGATATACTGTACATGTATCAGTGGATATGAATCATTGTGGTGTGAATGAGTGCCTGCTGAGATTTAGATTTTCATGCCCGGATGCAGATTCTTCAATAACAACATCACAAACAGGAGAGTCAAATCACTTAAATGCAAAATATATGAATCAGACTTAGATATCAGATATTATATCCAGGGTGAACATGAGTCTTGTCATAATGCATGCTGTCAAGGCTCCAGCTGCACTTTTCAATTTATGTAAATTAGCTCTTCATCCGTGTCTATGAAATGCAATTGTGTAGATAATAAATGCATGAAATTTGAAAACAGCCAGAACTAATACTTAACATTTGCTTAGCTAATTAATGCTTAATTGCTATTAAACACAGGCTACGCATGCGGTCAGTGATCATGTATGAATTGGTTATAGATATTATTAAACTATGATGCAGTAGAGCTGAAAACGTGAATGTATTTAGGAAGCTATGAACAGGGTTACTGCAGCTTACCACAAGGTAGATAAGACTTTTTAAATTCCACTTGGAATTAAGTATAAGACCATGTTTCTAATAACCAAACGTGAAGAAGAATAGTTGTATTTGAAAAAATTGTGAATGTAACATAAAACATGACTTTTTTCAATCCTGTGAAAAAAGTTAAATTATCTACATCAAATGTTGGGGAAAATAAATTTTAAAAAGTTTTTAGAGTGGAACACATGGAAGACAATGAACATATTATTATATAAAGAAAATGCATTTATTAAATTATTACTTTGTAATTATTAATTATAATAACAATAATTCTTCTTATTATTATTATTATCAATAATAATTGTTGATTATACTGAGATTGTACAGTGCAACACAAGAAAAAAAAACAGTTCATAAAATCCTACTTCCTATGTCTGGGTATTTTTAGGTAAAGTGAATTGATTTAATCCCAATTAAGGCCTTTTAAGACTTTTTAAGGGTCTGCAGGAACCCTGATGAAGCCAAGCAGGACTAGAAATCCCTGTGAAGGACGACGATGATGTACAAATGTATAATCTGTAGTCACTTTATTTATGACATACTGTAAAAACTGCACTCATTTTTTACCTTTAGTTCTTTATGAAAAAAACAATTATTGCCAAAATGCAGCCATATATTCTCACACACTGTAAGCCTATTTAATAGCTGTCCTAATTAACATGGCCATTGTGCTGACATCTGTAACTTATAGATAATTAAAATGTTAACATGTGTTTACTCAGTGCTTAATCACGAGTAAATTGAGCTGCAATTAGTGAGCTTTAATGTAAGCTGTTGCTCTCAGTGAAATGGCGCTTTGCTACGAATCCAACATTAACGTCTGTGTGCCGGAGGTGCAGCAAACACTTTAGCAGGAAACTGCAAGAAAGAGCAAACATGCCCAGCTAGCTTTTTTCAGAGTAAACAACATAAGCTTTGAAAAATATATAATCAAAGAGAATTGTAGACCCAGCAGAGCTGGTGGTCGTAACTGTTATACAAAGATATATGGTCTGATGCATTTCTTTCTCCAAGATCAGCAGTCCTGCCATTTGGTAGGAGAGAGAGAGAGAAAAAAAACAGAAATCCCCTGAGCGATGCAAAAAAACTGAGAAATGTGAGCTTCAAAAACATTTTTTTGGAATGATAGCAGCGTCCAACATTTATTACTCAGTAAGAATATCTCAGCCAAAAGTGAAAAAAGAAAGTCACATAACTTTCATGTTAGCCTTCATCCAAACAGCTGAAGTTAACTGCTCCAAAATCCAGCATCAGTGGAGGAAGATTTAGATCCTTATTTTAAGTATACTAAAAACAAATTACTCAATTACAAATACAAGTAAAAGTCCTGCACCCATTACTACATAAGTAGAAGTACCATCATTAAAATGTTCTTTTTGTTGCAGCTTGTCAAAGCTGAGCTTGTTTTAAGTGCTTTATTAGTGGTCCAGTGGTCCCCAATCTAGGGGTCAGCCCCACTCTAAAAGGTCACAGGGTGAATCTGAAGGGTCATGACATGATTAATGAGGGTGTAAAGAATGAAAAACAAAAGTCTCCTTCTCCATTGTTGTTTTTTTGTGAAATGTTTGATAATTTTAACTCTTAGGGTATTGAACAGCTCTTCAAATGAAAAGAGGATATCAGTCTTTGAAACAAGAAGCTTGAAATGCTACTTCTTTAAGAGATTCTGAGCAAAAAAAAAAAAAGACTGAGACTTATTTGTATAATCTTGAACAAAACAAGATTATTGTCTATGTTTATATTTTAAAAAAATCTTAATGTGAAAGGTAGTGTTTTAAAGGTCCAGTGTGTACGATTTAGTGGCATCTAGTGGTGAAGTAGCACAAATGAAAATTCTCCAAGCATGTCAAAGAACTACGGTGGCTGACGTAACAGCACAGATGACCCTATCTAGAGTCAGAGTTTGGTTTGTCCCACAGATGTACAGAGAGACCTCTGTAGAGTGTTGTAGAAGGCTCCCTCATGATGCAGCAGGAGCTACAAGAGCTGTTATTGCATCACATAACTCTTCAAAAGTTGAGCGGATCATCCGGACGTTTTGAATCCACAATTCTGGACTATCACCTCCCAGAATTCCCTCATACGTGGCCGCTCCCACGTACAAGAGGCTTGCCTGTCCATTATCGCTCCCATAACACGCCTACGTGGCTTGGATTGGAAATAATGACAGCTAGTGTGGTGGCTGCAATAGAAATAAAGCTGCTAATGTTTTGAACATCCATCACCATGCTTCTTGGAATGTTACCACCAGAGAAGTCGTATAACATCACTCAATGGAAACGCAGTCATCTCGTAGTTTTGTTTATCGACATTTCAAAAATATAGCTTAAATTTTGCTCAAATCTGTAATGGAAACCTGCTAACTGTTTGGCTACTACAGAAACTGGCTTCAAAGCTCACTTTATGATTAGTCTGTCCTGGGCTACTGATGTCAGCATGGTGGACTCCATGGAAGAGAACCTGTTCTGTCGGTATAAAGTGGCTTATGCTAAGGTAACAAAAAAGAAATCTTATTTTAAGGTGATTACAAACTAATAAAAATATTGTTATGAATATTATATTTCTGCCAATAGATTCCCCTAAATACTACATTCTAGTCTTTAAGTATTTTTAAAATGTTTTTACTCAATAAAAGTAGCCTACAAGTGACTTTAAACTTGAATTTAAGCACAGTACTGAAAGAGAACTAAAAAAAGATGTCCCCATTAAATTCATTAAGTGTGTGATCCACTGGGGCTCCCTCACTGTGTTCGGGGGCCACAGGATGTTCACTGAAGCTTTGACCTCTATTTTAAAAATGTAGGCTATCAGACCACACAATGCATCAAACTGCACTCTGTGTTTGGAGCACTTAGCGCAAAGCTGCACCTGTCTGGCTGCCTTTACACTGCGAGCCAACACCTGGAGAGCGGAATCAAAGCGGCTGGTGTGGAGATGGAGCTGTTGGCCGCTGCGCCTTTAAGACTGCATGTGGTCCATATCTCGCTGCTCCCATGGCAGGCTGTGGAGGTGCACGCTTTCAAAGTTTGACTGGGGAATAGGAGGGAACAGTGGAGACAGCAGCGGCATCGGCCCGTCGGGAAACAGACACCGGGAGATCATCCTGTGAAGAGAGAGCTTGGGGAGAAAAGGACCGCAGCTCGCCTGGGAGTGTCCGACTCCGGTGATAAGAACAATGGGAGAGATGGCTGAGCGGATTTTCCGTTTCTAAATGGGAAACACAAGAAGGTCCGTGTAACCCAGTGTTTGCGGGAAGGAGGGACTCCCGGCTGCAGCCTGCCCCTTTCTCAGCCATGCCGCTGGTATTGCGCACGCTGCTATTCGGCTTTGTAACGCTGCTGGTTGTGGTTTTGATAATTGATGATATTGCAGAAGTGGAGGAAGAAACTGCGTAAGTAGCTCACCGTAATTTCCCCGTGCATTGTGTGTGCGTGCGTCTATTGTTTTCTTGTCCAGCAGGTTATTTCCTCAATCAGTGAATCAATGAAGTGGTGCTTGGGGGGAAAAAGACAAAATGAGTGAAATAAATGAGTTTATGTGAGTTTGGAGTTAAATGTGGAGTGTGCGTGTGGTTTGTTTCTACATTTGTAACACTTGGGTGCAGCAGTGGCAGCTGTTCCGACAGCAGCCTGCCTGGGTCTCCAAGGATTTGGCTATTTGTCTTGCAGCAGCCTGCATGCGGGATAGGATACATTTACACTATAGAGTAGAGTGTGTGTGTGTGTGTGTGTGTGTGTGTGTGTACGTGTGTCTGTGGGGGGGCAGGAGAGAGAGGGGGGCGAAAGATTGGAAACAAAAGAGGCTTTCTTCTTTTCTCTTTTTCATTTTCCAGACTTTGAAATGTTGAGCAGTGCAGCAGAAATCTTCCAAGTCATGCAACATGCCCCACTTGTATTTGACCCGCAAGAAAATACATCCTTAATTTAGCACCCAAATACTTCTGGCAACCAACTAGTGCAACGTCCTCATCTCCCTCTCATCATCATCATCATCCCCGCTCCAAAGATGCTGTTCTACCTGAACAGCAAAAAATGACTTTTTTATGTCTGTGTTTTTTGGATCCTCACATTTCCCTTTCAGCAAGAACATTTTGTTTTGAATGCAATTACCCGGCTGTGGCTCATGTTGTAATGAGGTCATATTGGTTTGTGATGTGCCGGTGGGAGAAGAACCAGAACCAATTCCACTCCTGCATAAATGAAGCTTAACACAATTATAACAATATACTTAAAGGCAGCAGGATTTTGAAAAAGACTGAGATCAGCCCACCTGTCTGTCAGAGCAGCACTCTTCTGTTTCTCACTCCTTCAAGATGAGCTGGCGGCTTGTCACGATTCAATCACATGTGAGCAAGGTCATGATTGCAAAACAGGGAGATCTGAATGCATATACAGAGCATTTACTGTAAATGTAACTCCGCTGGCGTGTGCAACATTCCAGCAAAGAGATAGCTCACTTCCCTGCGAAAAAGAGGACCTGCTTTCAGTATAATGGGGTTCCATTAAGGCCACATTTCTCCTCATTACATCAGCAAATGGGCCCACAGTGGATTGCTTTAAAAATACCTTGATGCATGCTTTCCACCTTCATTCTGTCTTAAAAGACAGGAGTACAATGCGGCTGGTGTTGAATACAGTCAGTGCATTATTGTTATAGGATATGATTACAGGAGGCATTTGAAGCATCAGTCCATTATCAGCCACTCCTTCAGGCTACAGATTCCTAATTCAATCTTAACCACTCTCTTCTCTTCTAGAAATAGTGGACATTCAAAGAAGACGAACTTGCACCGGCTCATCCCTAAACCGCACAGGTCTGAAATCCAATTTTCTCCCTTCACACTCACAAGTACAGCCTATAGAAATGCATATACATACATATGCATGTGGACCACCCGTGGAGGGCTCCCCGGTCTCCATGTGTAATCTTTATAGATGTTGGTCATTGGAATCCTTTGCAGCCTTGACTGTGAGTCATTCACAGTGAGCATCTCATTACTTTTTACAGCGAGAAGGCAGCTGCTATAAATACACATCAGTGTGGCGGTGTGTTTGTGATAACAAAAAACATCTGCCATGAGAATAACGTCGATTTTAAAAAAGCTGAATTTCAAATAACATCAACAACAGTGCATTTAAATGATTCCGAGCCTCACTGAAACAAAGTCAAGAGAAACCAACGTTGGTGGAGGAAGTATTCACATCCTTTAATTAAGTAATAGCAGGAATACCTTTATGTAAAAAATACCCCTTCATCAGTAAAAGCACGGCATTATATAGTCCAAAAATATTGTTGCAAAGGATGGGTGGATATATAATTTTATTGTGGATCGCAATTAAAAACGTAATTAGTTGATTGGGGCGAGCCTCCATTATCAAGATGAGCCTGAATATCCAGCAGCACTCGACGAGACTCTGCAAGAGCTGACTGCATACGCTCCAAACTTGAAATAAAAGAAAAAACACTGAAGATAATCAAGCATTAACATGTTTCATATGAAAAGATGTGATGCCATTTCAAATAGCTGAGAAGCCTGTTCTTAAGGTTGTTTTTCAATAAAGACGATGTTCACTAAAAGCAGAAAATGAGTACTATCTGTGATACAGTAAAAATATTTGTCTGTTAGGTTAAGTGATTGCAGTATGTTTTAGAGTATGTTTTTTTATGACTCTAAAGCATATTTTGATGATTATATATATTGTGAATCTCGGTTGTTTTGGTTTAGATAATCGTGACATTAAATTTTCATATTGTTGTATGCCTGATGTCACTAAAATGTATATGAAGAATGAAAAGTAATCATTATGCAGTATGTAGCCTCATGAGTGTTTTACAGTATATTATAATCTTTGTATATAAAATCTTCCTGCACAGTGCAATGAGTAGATATGACGCTATGAAATGAGTTGTAGTCATGGGTGGATTAAGAAAAGATGGGGCCCCTGGCATCTTTTTGTGTTTTTTTCTGTCTTTGTGGTCATTTTATGTTATTTTGAGGGTGGTAGGTGTTAGTAGGCAGGTTTCCATTACAGATTTTCACAAAACTCAAATAATATTTTGGAAATGTTGATTAAACACAGTTGAAGATGACTGCATTTCCATAGAGTGTTGTTATGCGACTGTGAAAAAATCGACTGCAGTTTTGCGAAAATCGAAAACAGTTTAAATCGCCTGAAATACCACCTCATGCGAGCGCAAAAACTTTTTTGGTGATAAATGAGAGTTTTTCCAAAATTGACGTGTTTCCATTAGGCATATTTTATATCCACAATTTCATTTTGCACAATTTGAGGGTTAATGTAAACCTGCCTAATATCAGTGACATTTTGCAAGTGACCAGGGGGCCCCTGGCTCTGTAGCTCAAGTAATCCATCCATGAGCGTAGTGCAACAGAAAAGTGCAATGCATGTAGAGGAGTATTAGTATATAGTAGCATAAAAAAGCAAAGCTTTATTTACTTAGGAATATTTGTACATGAATAAATGTTCAATCTGTAGAGAACATGACACCCTTTATTCTTAGAAACTTGATTCAGACGGGAAAAATGAAAATAACTGGGGGGAGAAAAGAGGGAGAAAGTCACACAATATATGGACCTATGAACATGGCTTTTGTTTTATGTTAATCCACAATCATGTGTCAATAACATGGCGTTTCATTCTTATGTAGAAAGGCTGCGGCACCGGATCCGACCACTTTGACAAGATTGAAGGACGTAAATCATCTCAGTCCGAGCTATAACAACACCGCCAGGCTCTCGACAAACGGCTGGACCTTCAACAAGACCCTCTCTAACCTCATCAGGCAGACTTATCACTCCCTCTATTATTGTCTCAACATATTTTCACACTCAGCCAAGCAGAGCGTTTCATAACTGCTGTGTATTTTCTCTTCTCACAGAAAGAACATTTTGAGATTTCTGGATCCGGAGAGAGACATCTCCATTCTGAAGGGCACGCTGAAACCAGGAGACATCATCCACTATGTCTTTGATCGCCACAGCACCACAAACATCTCTGAAAATCTCTACCGTCTTTTGCCAACTGTATCCCCCATGAAGAACCAACATCACAGGCGCTGCGCCATCGTGGGGAACTCTGGGATCCTGCTCAACAGCAGCTGTGGACCTGACATCGACTCTCATGACTTCGTTATCAGGTGTGTTTTTTACCACCCTGCAGAAAGAGCATAAGTGATTTCAGGGCTGGAAGTCTTCTTCCACTTTAGATAAATCATAAAACACGCGAGTCAAAGTGGGCCGTAATTGAAATGGATTAGCACATTAGTTTCAGTTTTAAGTTTATCTCACTCTAACCGAGAGTATAATTCACATTGGAATGATAATCGCCTTCCCGAGTTTAATTCAGGTTTAGAGTTGGTGCTCACACAGCTGGAAGCATATTAATTGCACTTGTGAAAAAGCTGTCAAAGCTTTTTAATGATTTAAAAGTTGGAAAAAAGAGCTTCCGAACTGAGTGCAATTAAATGCATGATTATACATTAAGCTGACATTTTTGAAAAGACTTTGCAGCAGAAAAAACATTGTGCTTTTTTGGAGAAACACCGGTGCTCTCAGGGGTCCTGCTCTCATTTACCAGAGAGTCGGGTTTGTGAAGTCATCAGCCGCCTCTGTTTAGTGTTTAAGGAGTGGCTGAGTGGGTTATTTATCACTCTTCATACTTGTCGTTGGAGGAAAATAAATCTGTCTGGGGTCATATTGTAATGAAAGTTGCACAAAAAAAGTATTCTGATTTGGATTCTGTATACAGCTGGGGACAGTCTGACAAAACACGCACAATCCACTGTGAGAAACATCCTCTAATAAATCAGCGTTGCATAAATGGAGCAGGAAGTGGCTGTATGCGGTGGCACCTCATTGAACTGATTGATCGATAGCTGAAAAGGCCTCAAAATCCTTGTGTGCCCCCTTTTTATTCTGAAATTGATTCTGCTGTTGGCGCATCTTGTCTTTTCTAAGTGCTGCGATGTTATGCTGATGGGGAGAGGTCATGATTTTCTGGACCACAGCAGCATGATAATCACGCCAGGGCACGGCGGTAATGTTTGGCTGAAGGCAGACAACAGTGAACGTGGCATTTTGAGAAGCTGAGGAATTTGCTCTGGCATTCATGTATCAGATCGGGAGATAATGCCTCAGCTAAATATAGTTCTCTGCTCTATGTTGGGTTTCCATAAAGTAGGTTGACTGTTTTGGGGTTATAGATTGTTTCAGCTCAGCGTTGTGGGAATGTAATGGTTCGGCGTATGTGAGCAATTTATTGGATCTCTCAGAAATAAATTAGAGCCAGGCGGTGGTGCACATTTGTCACGCTTTCTGTTCATGTGTAATACTGAAACAGCTGTTTTCTAAAGCAGGTACATTAACTCTCAGAGTGTACAACAACCATTAAGCTATGAAATAACACAAAGTCCCAGTCTGTGAATTCCATGCATTTGCAGATAACACTTAAAAAAAAAAAAAGTTCCAAAGCTGAAAGTGTTGCTGGGGAGAGGGACTTCTGGTGTACTTTGCTCAGCCAGCTGTCCCCATTAGCTGGCCTCGGATAAGTGGACGACAATAGATAGGTGGACAGACAACATATATAGATGCTTAAAAAGCACAAATTGGTGCATACAAATTCACCAGAATGCAGAAAAATTAAGTGTTTGAGTCCTAAAATTTTGTGGTGGAGGACCCCCACACCTCTGGTTTCATATGCGCCCCACCCCTGATGTTGAAATGAAACCTATGTCCTTGCACACAAGTGTAAATTAGAATGTGTTAAGATGTTAAAGAGAAGCACTCCTGGTTTGTTTTGCTGCCACACGGCTGCACAGAATAGAGATGCTTCACCATGATAATTACTGGCTTTGTGTTTTCTGGTGTTTACTTGGAGGCCGAGGTTAACATCAATAAACAAAATGCCACTCTGCTTTTTTGCTGAATTTCACTCGCATTTCAGCTCTATTTCACTCCTGGTGGAAATTTCCGTAGGGCAATTGCTCTGACTAGCTTAAGGACATAAACAGATGGGTGGTAAACTGAAGGGAAAAAAAGCGTTTCAGTCAGGTGTGTGAGCTGCAGGGAGATTAAGGTTTTTGAGAAAGGTATATGTCTGAAGTTAATTAGCCATTGCAGAGAGGCAGCTTTGGTCACTTTAATCAGCTCATGAAAATAAAGACCTGTCACAGTTAGGCTGCTGCATATCATCATGTAGTCTTAAGGACATGTATGATTAAAGTGTGGATTTTTGGCTTTCATGAAGCTCATGCGGGGAGTCTCGTGACTGAAGACCACAGCAATATGGACTGCATAAGGACTGATTCTCGTTATTTTCATATGTATCAAACTAGTTACTGACTCCTCACGTCCTGCATTAGTTACATTTGCATAAAAGATATACAATGCAGCACCGTCAGCTACAAGATTTTTTTTAAGCCCTTACTTCACCTGAGTGTTCAATTAAAGATTCAAGTAAAGAAAACCAGAAGAAAATAAGAAAATACAGACAGAGGGCAGAGTCTCTGCAGAAAAAGTCACCACCACACTCCTCTGGCATGTCATAAATGATGATGGACAGGGATTACCTCTGTGTGAATCTATGCATTGTTTTTACAGAAAATCCAGCATTATATATCTTTCTTGTTCTTCCACTTTTATTCAGGTTTTTCCATTTAATTTGTCATCCACAGAATACTGAAATGAATTTGGGAAAAGGCTCCACTTACTTTCTTTATATTGAGGAATCCTTTAGGGTGCTGTCAGTCAGAACCAAAGGCTGTTTGAAATCACATATAGGCCGAGCACTTTAATTAACTCATTAACAACAGTCCACTGCACATCGAGACATTTCAGCCTCTTCCTTCCTAGGCACACGTGTGTTAATACAAAGAGAAATGTAAGAAGAACATTTCTGCTCGCTCTGTATGGGCTGTAAGTCACAGCATCTGAGCTTAAAGGAAGCTTGTGAGAGAATTAGCAGTGTTATCTATATAACAGGGCTGTAAGTGATAATGTGTTAATGGCGATTTGATCATAGTGATCATAGTGTATGTAACTTTATTTTGTTTAAATTGCATTTATCGGTAGCTGACATTCCTGGTTGTACCAGAGATGATACTGGTATCATATGAAATTTGAAGACCTGAGGAATCCAGTTGTGCTAACCAGTGTCATGCTAGCTTGTCAAAGTTGAGGTAAATTTTGGCAGTGGGAAAACTGCATAGCCAAGACAATCTTGTAAGAATTGCTTTACCTTGTCAATATGGAGTTCATTTTGAAAGTAAAATAATGGAATTGAAAAGGTGATTATAATATGTGATAAATCATGATTGATTATTGAAATTCTGCAATTTATTGGAATTTCCAAAATTAACGCCCCAGGGACTGTTTGGGACTGTTTGGCGCATTTTTTACGCTTTTCAATCTTTATTTTTTTGATAATTTTGGCAGTGTTCATGCTGTGGCATACGTTTTGGCAAGATTTTCTATTTTTGTTTAATCTTGGAATTTCCAGCTCAGCTCCTACAATAAGTCTAAAATACACTGTGTAAACAAGTGCAAAAAATGCTCCATTGAAACCCATTCAAACAGCAATTTTTGGTGGTTTGGTGTTTTTTTTTTTTTGTTTTTTTTTATCTAATAACACAGTTATTAGCATCATGGCAAAAACCTGGCATTTAAAGGGTTACAATTCTAAAAAGTAATGACTTTGATATGATTTAGACTAATGTTGGTTAAAAAGAACTCAATGAAAGTAGAAAATCATGTTGATGTATAATACTTTTTAAAGCGTGATTTTGAAAAGTGCATTTTGTGTGCAGAGCGATAGGAGTGTGTGTAATATTGAAGTGAGCCCAAAGGGTTAATCGTTTGACAGCACTATTATATAATAGACCTGGTGTCCCCTACAAATAACTTTAGTATAGTACTTATACAAAGCAGGTTTGAAGCAGTGTTGGTTGATCCCGGTTTTACACTTTGCTTTATATTTCCAGATTTGTATGGTTGAGAGGTTCAGAAAACAGAGGGACCACATATTAAAGGAATTAGTATCAAATTTCTTGACTTTGAGCTCAATTGACATGTCTTGTTTTCAGGTGTAACCTGGCACCAGTGGCGGAGTACTCTCAGGATGTGGGCTGGCGCACCAACTTGGTGACCATGAACCCCTCAGTGGTGCAGCGGGCCTTCCAGGACCTGGTGAGCGAGGAGTGGAGGGATCGCTTCCTGCAGCGACTCCAGAGCCTCCGGGGCAGCGTGCTGTGGATCCCAGCCTTCATGGCCAAGGGGGGAGAGGAGCGGGTGGAATGGGCCCTCCGTCTCATCCTGCTGCACACCGTGGATGTCCGCACCGCCTTTCCCTCGCTGCGCCTCCTCCACGCTGTCAGAGGGTAAGATGCAGCTCAGGCTGGCAGCGTCTCTTAAGAACACCTGTGAGCAGTATAATGAAGGGCTCGGCAAACTCTAATCTGCAGCCCAGGTGGCTATTTTTAAACAGAGCATTAGAGCTGATCTCCAGGGGCAGCGGGTTTGAGAATGCTCTGCGGTCTTTCTCCACTCAGTGTGCACCTGGAGTCATTCTGTCAAATCTGTTTTGATCAAGTGTGAAATGTGTCTTTGTGTGACTCTGCTAACATCCTGATGTTCAGAAGGGGTAATGCTTAACATATTCCCCATTTTAATTTATTGTGTTGGCATGCAAATATTTTCTAATTAGCACAAAACACAAAGAAAAGCTGAGGCTGATGGGAATGTGATTAGTTTTCAGGTATTTGCTCATAAACCAAAGACAAATTGAAGGAGCTGTGTGTGACATTCAGCATATCTATGATTCAGGGGCTATTGACAGCTATTATAATCATGTAAGTCAATTTTGTATTCATTCCACTGAAATCACATTCACTTTGTTGAAGTTTATTTCACAGTACGTCAAGTTCACTCCTGCAGAAGTTCTTTTTCTTACAACCTTTTTTTGGTGTCATGTCTCCAGTCTTGTTCATGTGTCTTGCACACGGCACAAAACCTGCCCTTAAATAGTGTTTAGGGGGCGTTACCTGTGCTTCCTATGATCAAGTGTGGTTCAGCATTGAGCACACCTGGTCAGAGTGGTTAAGAATGTTTGGTGCATCTGGAGCTTATATTTTCTCTTACCAGAACATTAGGATCCATTCTAAGAGAATATTAAAATTAATATTAGGAGAAAATTAAGAGGAAGTTGCTGCATGAGGCCCATTTTGCCGAACCGTTTTCGTAGTATAAGAGAAAGCTTCCAAACAAGCCACCATATTGGTCCAATTTGAAATTTAGGAGCAGACAGCCCACAGGCCTAGTGGCACACCCATCAAGCAGCCAATGCTGAAAAGAAGCGTGTCCAAAAATGCCCCTTTGGACATGTTCCATATTTGCACAGTGCATAGTGGCGGGGGTTAGCTGGTCAGTGGGACACACTCACAGGAACTCATGTATGTGGGCAGACTATGACTTCAGCTAGCAGAGAAGCTCAGATTACCACACACTCAGATGGGAATGCCACTAGTCCACTATGTCTTTACATAGCAAACACTTGTTTGCTACTATGTTAATACTCTGAATTTCACATACAGCTCCTTGAAATGTATCCCTAAATTCACTCCGAGGGGAGACGGGATGAATGCCTAACACCAGCTTGGCTGAAAAACAAACAATTTGTGCCTTTACAGGGAGTTACATGCTTTGACTATCTCTTGATTAATCAGCAGCAGGATGCAGTCGTCTCGTCTAACCCTCTGCAAGAAAGCAAATTAGCACATTTCCCAAAATGTCAAGCTACTCGTTAAATTGAAGCTTAGATCTTCAAAATCTGATCATTGTGAGCAGGTGTTCATTCTCAGCTTTACTGCATCGATTCTGAATGATTTCTCTCTCTCTCTCTTTTATTTACAATAAAGAAAAGACATAATGAAAGGCACAAAATAAGAACAGACACAACCACAAAATGAAAAAAACAAAACACCACAAATGAGACTAGCAATAGAAGGTATCTGAGCCAGTGAAATTTACAAACTATGGTCTTAAACATCAATTCTGATTTATAACATTTTTGAAAATGCTTTTTAAAGCGATCAATTTGCTGTATGTTTGAATTACACACAAAGTATTGCTTACTTTTACTTTCAAATTGTGCTATTTAGATAGTGCTGTAATAGTTGACAGGCTGGTGCAGTGCCGCAGGGATAGCACAGATGATAACAAACACTGTTAAGCTCTGGTTTAACAGGACTTTTATATTTTGTTAATCCTTAATAGTTGTGCTGATTCATTTTCTGAGCTGGTCAGTGAAGCTTTTTTTTTTTAAGATTGCTTTTTGCAGATCTGTCTAATACAGCCTCCTCTGCCTTCAGGCTGTTACAAAATCCCTCTGTGCAATTTTCAGTGCTGTCCTCACTCCTCTTTCATCACAACAGACTCTGCTCAGGATCTTTCCTGCTTTGTTAAAAGCTTAACAACCACCGCTGGTCAGTGACCAAATTATGCTGTTTCTTTATGCCCCAACTAGCACTGGGTATTGTGGAGGGGTAGAACAGGGCCATTATATTTGCAGTTAACAGTCTGTTTGATTGTGTTTTACAAGAGAATCATTCAGCTGAAATCGTCCTGGGTTTGAAATGCATGCTTGTCCTTTTCGCACTAAGACTGAACTTCAGATACCCATCTTGTGCAGCAGAGGACAGAGGATCTGCTCGTTTGCACTCCAACCAAATGTCATATCAGACAGTGTCCCCGATAATTAGACTGTCTCCTCTGCTCGTTAAAATGCTGATCACCTGCTGTAGTGTTTGGTGGGACTGTAAACCTGCCCTGTGGAGTTCGCCCTTCATGGCACATGAACTGCTTTAAATAGTCCAACCTCCACATCTCAGCACGACCTTCCACACTAACACCAGAGTGCAGAGCACCGGAGGAGGCAGCAGCAGTAGCCTCGAGGCTGGAGAAACAGGCGAGTGACTGGAAAGAAAAATGAAGCTGGGGCGAGTGAACGTCTGACCACCTGCCCCTGAAGCTGCTCCTGAGGGCGTCTCACTGTCACAGGAGCAGCTAAAATAGAAGTATGCAGCTGTGCAGAGCAAAGTGTGTTTAACATGCTGTAAACGCACCAACCTGAACAATTAATCCAACGTTCAGTCATCATTTTTCATAAACAATAAACAGCAAAAGCTCTGCCAGTGTGGTGAGAAAAAAAAACAAATTTTCCAGACTGCGGTTTCACTTGTTGTACGGGTGTCTTTGACTGGAAACTAGACAAATAGAAATTATTTGTTTCCTGTGCAGATGGCTGCACTAGATTCAAGATTTTTTCAGCCAAGAAATGTGTGGAAAAAAATGTTTCACTGTGCTTAGACTAGGGCTGCAAGAAGCTTTTTTTTATTGTCAATCTGTAAAAATGCGATCTCCTAGAGTCTGAAATGGCATTATCAGATTGCTTATTTTTTCCAATCAGCAGCACAAGAACATTTTTATTTATTTTATGCTATAAAAGAGAAGAAATGTAGCAAATATTCACTAAGATACATGAACTACTAGAGTACATTACTTGTTTAGAGGAAAACATTTTGACTTCATCCACTGAGCAAATAGAGGAAGAGACGAAAAGGTCACTTATTGATTATGTGTGAGCAGAGAGTTTTTGAAGGGGCAGCTTGGTGGTCCACAGCACAGAAACATATCCTCACCCTCTAAATTTTTTACTTGTGTGACTTGTTAGGATTCAGCTCCACTCTGTGTGCTCCACCATACTGTATATTTGGATTAATATCAAAACCCAGAGGGAGGAAGGTCTTACTGAAAGAGATAAGTGTCGTGAATACTGACTTAAGTGTGCAGCCTAGAAGAGAGCTCATATTCTTCCTTTTGCTGTATTTCTTGTTGACACTTTTAGAGACATTGGTAGCATTTGATCTCATGCGATATGTCTTTGTCAACAGGTACTGGCTGACCAACAACGTCCACATCAAGCGTCCGACCACGGGACTCCTTATGTACACAATGGCCACTCGCTTCTGCGAAGAGATCCATCTTTACGGCTTCTGGCCCTTCCCACTCGACCTGCAGGGCAAACCAGTCAAATACCACTACTATGATACTCTGAAGTATGAGTACACATCCAGCTCCAGTCCTCACACCATGCCTTTGGAGTTCAGGACCCTGAGCGCTTTGCACAGACTGGGAGCCCTCCGGCTCCACACTGGGGCCTGCGATGCGGACAGGAGACCACAGAAGGAGCTCCAGAGCAAATCTCCATGAAACCACTATGAGACTCTGAACAAACACTTTTCTTGTGAACGTACTTTTATGAAACTTGAATTAACTTATTTTCAGTACTTGGAATGAACTTTTTCTATTTCAAGCTCTTTTGGTGACTTCTTTGACTGGCGTGTTTTACCTTTTAATGAGATTTCTATGGCAACCTTGGAAATAATGAGACCCTTTTCTGCTGTCATGTCCATCTGCTGGCCCCTTCGTTTCATTGAAAAGGCCATTTTTAAAAGTCCATCCAGGTTTCAAGCATGCTTATATATTTTAGATTAAGGATCCAGAACACTTATTTGTGTTTCCAAAATAGTTCATGAGGCAACATAAATTAATATTCCCAGTTTGGCTCCTTTAACCCTCTATGGTAACCTCTATGGTGTTGACTCTAGGTAACACCGCTTTTTTGGCCATTAAACCATTCTCAATTATGCTGCAATACTTTAATAAGGCTACCAATAACAGTGTTAATATTATAATATGACTTTCTGGAGGTCATGTTGAGTCACTTTTTTGGTGCTCCCCTCTCACGGTTCAGCCCCATCAACTCTCTCCAAAAAGATGGTCAGAAAATGTATTTTTCTGTCATTTTACAATCTGGAAAGAAATAGATTCAAAATAACAGATGAGTAAAGTTTAATTTTTAATTATTAAAGTTCTTTAAAGTTTGCTGAAATATGCTTACACTCATTAACACTGGGCTGTTTCACAGTGTTACAATGTTGCCTGAGGGTAACAATCGGACAAAAAACTTAAGACAAGTATTAATTTTTCATATTTTTCCTTTTTCAAATGGCATGAAATTTAAACTTAAAGGTTTTTCAGTATCTTCCATAAGTATTGTATACAGTTTTATTAAGATACTAAACACTAACTGTCTTTTCTCATTTGGTGCAGTGTCGCTTTAAGGTAACATACCTAAAAATATGTTTTTTTGAAATTCTTTTTACAATGATGTCTACTTACACAATTTATGATAAAACAAAACAACAACACCAAAAAACAACAACATTTTCTTTACCAAATGCCATAATAATGTTCACCATAGAGGGTTAAAGGTGTGTTGTAATTTACCCAGCATGCCAACAATCATGTGGAGCTGCTGAATTTATGGCTCCTGTGAGTCTCTTTTTGGACCACAAGATGGAGGCACTTAATAATCAGGGAGAATGTTGATGACAGAAAAAAAATATAGTCAACTGTTTAAAAAGCTGCTTTATTTCTTCAAATACAACAACTTGTGAAACATTTCATGCTTTTATAGCTTCATATAAAGTACCGTCAGTGGTGTTCACTGTCAAACATGTAATTCCTAACAAGCAAAAAAATTCCAAAAGTCCAGTCAACCGCAGCTGCCATGTGATAAAGTTAGGTCACCCTGAGAGCTGAATGAAGAAATGGAAACAGGTTGAGCTGTATTCAGCTTCTGTGAGGATAAAGAGGGAGTGTACCAGCTGTTCACATAAGAATGTTTACTCAGACTTAGCCAGCGCTAAACTGTCTTCTGTAAACTTTTCTCGAAGCACACCAGCCCTGCTTCTGCACTGGAAATATTAATAGTGAGGTCAGGCTGGAGTTGTGTGATAGAAATGAAAGTTTAGATTTTTTAAAGGAATGTATTAGTAATATTCTTACAAATATTGTAAGAAATGAGCCCAATTGTGTGCTTTAAATGAATTCTGAATCCAAGTCAGCAAGTTTCAGTACAATAACACTGAGAGGGGGAGGAGCTGATCATGTGTATGCCTTCAGTCATTTTAAATGATGTATGAATTGTACTTGTATAGTTTGTTTAGGTTAACCACTTTACGTAGATACGGATTGTGGGTTTTGACTGACAGTATTTTGTGCCTATGATAAATAAATTGGACAATTTGTAATTGGACCATTCACATGTCCAGAAAGTGTTCAGGGTTTATCTGGGTTATTCCTGGGAAAACAGGAAAGATAGAAAAACATGGTTACAAGACTTTATAAAGTCTTTAAAGTCTTCTGAAATCCAGCTATGAATAAACACTTAAAAAACACCAAAAAATTAAATAAAAATAAGTAGATTTATTGTATTGTTTAAGGGAAACTTTGGTATTTTTTTTTACCAGGACCCTATTTCCATGTTTTTGTGTCTCAGTTACTAATGGATACAGCAACCTTGAAAACTGGTCCAGTATGCCCTAGGGATGATGTATGACGATGAAGCTAACATCACTCTGGTTCCCTCATCAAAAAGCTGATTGGATTTTTCCATTGAATTTTGTATCAATGCAGAAAATAAACTGGCAAATAAATATTTCTGATAATTAGATAACTTGTTCAACAAGATAATCTTCATATATGAACATCACTTTCAGGACTTTTGAAGACTAAATGTAATTGCCAGAAGTAAAAAGCAATGATGTTGTGTAGTCTTATTTAGCCACTTGTTAGCAACTACCTCTTTTAAGATGCATAAAAGTTTCAGAGTTCACAGTGGGATATTTACTGACATGTTTTATGTTGTAGAGCAAAATGTGAAAGTCTCCTCAGCTTGTGTTAACCACAGACCTTATTTCAGGCTTCTAAACAAAAACCCATTCAAAAAACCCATTAACTTTGAGACAAGGGAACTGGAGGTGCTGAAATGCTAATGGATATCTGAGTTTTAGGACTCACGCCTGGGGTTCTCTATTGAGAGAGACTGCTGCAGAAGCAGTGCGTCAAAGTAATCCCTACGGCAATTGTGCAACGCTAATTTACATCTACTAAGACTGTTTAGACAAGAACTGCCCTACTGAAAACAGAAAAGTCTTTCCTTTCCAGTAGCACTTTGTAATGACACACCATAGAAGAACTGTAACACTAACACTAGTAACAATGTTTTCGCATTGTCAGGTCTCACGGCAACAGAAGGGGTTTTCAAAAGATTACACTCTGTAACCCAGTTTCAAAAGTTTGTCTTCAGGCACCCAAAATGCAGTTGTTGTGTGAACGAAAGGCCAAACCGCAACAAGTGTTTGACCTTTCATGCAAGAATCGTTGCCGTGTAAACAGCTCTTAAAAGTGCTTGTTTTTGCCACTGACAGGCTCAGATTGTTATGTCTGACAACAATTACGAAAAAAGACACTACAGAGAAATGAAACGTTTTTCCCTTACCAGTTGCAGCTGTTTGTTTTTGTGTCTTGCACAAGAAGTCTAGTTCTGAAATCTTATTAAGGGAGGAATCTTTGCAGGAAAAACAATGGAAGAAACGTTAATGAGTTGGAGAGATGAGTGCCTGGTAGAGTTTGTTGTGTTGGACTACAGAGGGTGTAGCTTTGTGTATCTGATTTTTAATGACATTGCTGAATATTGGCACTTTCGAAAAGTCTGGGAGATTTCAGGCAAGACTTCTTTAACCAAACTTACACACACTAACAAACAGACAGGATTAGTTTTATTTCTTTATAATACTGTCGGACATAATAATGAGCTTGTCAGTGGCAAAAACAGACACATTTAGTACATGTAAACTGACAGTGCATACTGCCTCAGGGATTACCTTACAGCTGGTTTTACCACTGAGGCTGCAGAGATCTCTCTCTATACTGGATCAGTTCCAAAAATGTCATCTCCATTAGTAACTTAATCACAAAAACATGAGAAATAAGGTTCAGGTTCAAGATTTGTTGTATTAAGGGTAATATCAGACTGATTTGACAATGAATTACTAATTACTAATTACTGAAAAACTAATGAATTAGTACAATGCTAGTCTGGATTATATTTATATACAAAAAACAGTAAAAGTCTTGAAGTTCAGCTGAGATTTTAGTTTTTTTCAGTTGTCTTAATGCTGGGCTTTCCGCCAAACACTTTGGGTATTTTTGTGCAACAAAATGCCTCTTTTAATAAATATTAACAGAAGTATTCAAATTATTCCAAGAGTTTACAGCTAAACAAGCAGCCTCTCATGCTCTTCCAGCCATGTGATTTATCCATAATAGTGTTGTTTTGACAGTATGCGCTTGTTGACTTGCATGTTGGCTAACACCGCCAGTAAAGTTAAGAATAGATACGAAAGTTGTACCAGAGATGGGAGTAGTCTGAAGCGATGAAAAGTTTATTTGTTCGAACTCGATATAAATAGAAACATTCTGTGACCAACACAGTTAGGCTAATTAACCCAGAATCTGGATTTGCAACAGTTGCTGTTAACATGCAATTTCTGCAAAAAAAAACAAAAAAACAATTACTTTTGTAATGTATATCAAATGTCTGCTTAATGTTTAAATTTGTGCATGTTTGGTCTTCTTTGATACAATCAACATATTTCATTTTTTTGGCTTTGGAAATATTCAGTATGACTCAAGGATACTTAAAGACAAAGTGAATGTATTTTTCTGTGGCAGAAAACACACAAAAGATCAGAATGGGAAAAAAAATTGCACTTCAAGCCTCTCTCTTAAAACGATTTAGCACTTCAAAGGAAGCAATTTTATTTCAGCAGTGTTTCAAAGACATGGAAACAGGGCGAACAAGATGCGGGTACACAGGGACTTGTTTTCAGTAAACTTCCAAAACAGTGTGTTTAAATGTGGGATGAGGGAAATTAGCTGCAGCTTTCAGATAGCTACCACAATGGCTTTGATTCATTTTACAACAGGAAATGTCTGCAGCAGATGATTCATTTCTAATAAAGCGCCAGAATTAGCATCTTTAGATGAGCCGGGTTTTTCCACAATTTCACGCACAACTAAAGATAAAGTGAAAAGCGCTGGAAGAGGATAACTGTACACGGGTGACAGACTCGCCTGAGACAAACTTAGCGGAGGCGCAAATAAAATGGATCTGCAGTTTTTCTGCACATACAGTGAGAGACTCGAATGAAACATGACACGTTACAACACAAACACTGGTCGGAGAGTCTGAAGGAAAACACAAGAAACAGCCAGCAGTCTGCTTAAGGACATTATATCAAAAATATGGTCAAAAGTTTGAATCCCATATGATTATAAAACCTCATCAGACATTCAAACACACTCCACAACTGTGACAATAAATGTATCCAGTCTTCTGTGAATGTTAATAACTTTGTTTCAAACAAAGAAAAACACACAATGTTCTTTCTCCTGGAAAGATAAATGTTGGGCATCACCGTCTTTTCTGTTAACTAGGGATGGAGGTCACTCAGAAACAGCTGCAGCTGGAGGCCATGGTACACTATCAAATAACAGCTTGGATTAAAACACAAGGTCACCTACGAGACTCACACACAGACACACACACACACACACACACACACACACATTTACTGCAGAAACCTAATCTAGGTGCTCTCTGCAATGTTGTTAGTTTGCTGTAATTATATTTAGGGTGCAGACAGAGACAAGGAAGGTTTGTCAACTTGTCTGCTGTTTCTTTTGTGTACTTAACTTCTCTTGGTTGATTGTTGTGTTTTTGGTATTTGCATTGAAGATATAAAGTATTTAACAAATCAGTCATGATTTTCATTGTTTTTAACTCTTTGAAACCTGATCACTTCTCTCGTGCTGCATTCAGACGACTTTTACAAGCGAGCCTTTGAACCCTGAGCAAATTGGTTTGATTTAATTAGAAAACACGGGGTAAAAGAAGGGTAAACAAGAAATGTCCAGCAAATTTAGAAACTTTTTATTTAGAAAAAAAAAACCAGGGGAAATGTACAGAAAACTTAATTTCAAATTGTTATGGTTCTATATTTAAAAAGAAGTATGAAAATCACTTCCTCCAAAGGTCATTTCAATGTTGTGGTTTTGTTTTTTACTTTCTTTTTTTAATATTTCTCATTGTCAGGTGATTTTCTTATACGAATTTTCTTGATAAATTTGGGTAATTTCTTTTTAAGCTCATTGTCTTCTTCCCATGTTCTTGAAAGATATCAAGCCAACTTGCCTGGGTTTCAAAGAGTTAATAGTAAGTTAAAACTCATCCAATGCATTAAATTGTTTAACGATTTTTTCAGAATCAGGGAAAAACCTCCATATTAATCCCACTTTAGGTTTATTTTGCCAATTGAAAAAATGTGGATTGATTTAAACAAGAATTCAAAATGACCCTTTTCAAGTTAAATATTAAAAGCGTCAGTGAGTCATTAATGGAAATTATTTTTTGGAGACTTTTCACTTCTGCCATTCTTTACTATAGCTATATTATCTCAAACAAGAGATATCAGACACATTCTCACTTCCAACTCGTCAAATATCAACACTTGTCATGTCCATATATGATGTGCTGGGTACCCCTCCCAGTTTTGGACATTCAGGGTTGGAGTGTTGATTTATGCTCCTTACATGCATCGTCTCTTTTCAAAATAAAATTATGGCGTAACTGTAAATGTATGCTTTATGCTTGTTAACTGGATATTTTTCAAAATAAACTTAAAACATGTTTAGGTTTGGGCAATGCCTCAGTGCGTCAGTGTCTGATGCCAACGGGTCACTGAACAAGCATCGTCAACTCACGAATTGGGAGTGAAACCGGATTGGATTTTGGGGATCATTTTCAATCAAGTAACAAGATATTACATGGAGACATAACATTGTTTTGGTTTTAAAAAATAAGACACTGGGAGCATGTCGAACATGTCAAATACTGTCACTACCTCACTGCAAGCTTCACATCTGGTGTTGATATTGCTCAGTGGTTACTTGATTAAATGACATTGTCACATGATTGTGCACCCCATCACAACAGATTAAAGCATTTACATTCATAGCAAATGGATGTAATCCATAAACACCTCACAAATATACCCTGACATTATTTTTTGAGCTTTTAAACAAATTTGAACCTTAAAACTTCAGCTGAGATAGCAGCAAAAAAAGGAACGTCCACAACAACACATGTAAAAAAATATATGCTTGCTCCATACATAAGGACAGACAGCCTTCCACAGTATATATGCACAATCTAGTGGTTCGTAGATAGAAATATATTTGGTATAAAGTTTAATCAAAAATATCAATCACTGTATATTATTTAATTCTTTATAGTGTGCATTTTAATAACATTTAAATAATCTTATGGTCTTCAGTTTTAATGGGTTTATCATAGCTTCAAAGCAGGTTCCTACTATAAACTCCACTGAAGCTCAAGTGTAAAAATTAAAAACAATGACAGTCAAATTTAAAAAAAAAAGAAACAGAAAATGTTATTTTGAACTCTAAAGTCACTAACAAACAGCCTGATCACTGAACGACTTTTGATTTGAAGCCACAACATGATGTTTTTTTAATATCAGAGAGATATGTGCAGGTTGTTTGAGCCACATGATAGAAGCATCAGTAAAGCAGCAAAGAACGATATCCATGCGGCTCCAGTCCTCTAAAGACAGATAAAAGCCATGCACAAGCAGCACGTGGAGTCTCTGATCTGATAAGACTTAGAACGACACAAAAATACAAGAAATCACTTGAATTGTCCGGGACGAAGCAATCAAATATTGATGTCCATGCTGAGATTCACCTGCAAAAAACATGAAAAGCCACAGTTAGACAGAATTGGATCTGGTGTTACTGTCCACTCGGTTAGGAGGAAATATGTTCGCCCACAGAGAGCTGTCTGACTTGGAAGTCAAGAATGTCAGGTAAACAGGACGTCATATCTTCCTTTGAGGAAGTGGTTGTGTTAAAGAACAATAGAAAGGACGGAAGGGTGAAACCTAGTGTCAACATCGGATCCACTAAAACAATGATTCTTTAGGTTCTTCAAGAAAAGCAAGCACCAATAACACATTTTTAACATGTTTAAATGCACTCTAATATTCTGTCAGTGTGTTTTTTTACTGCATCGCATTACTTCAAACGTTAAATGCTTTAATTTTAAGTGCCATACTAAAAGCAGTGAGACACTCCTACATCTGCTTTATTAGCACAGGCTAACTAACTTTGCCGAACCGCCACCCAGCAAAGTTAACACTCCAAACACAGTCCTGAGGTGCTTTACACAGGGAAATCAAGGTGAACCCTCTGAAACCTGGAGTAACACCACTTTCCTTACACTACTTTTTACATGCCATTCACATGTATTTAAACTTTTAAACCTCTTTGAGCAAATCGGTGCAGTTTCTGTCAAAAACAAGGGAAAAAAGGCAATGAGTACCTTGGTAAGAAATGTTCCACAAATTGCATGTAATTAGTTAATTTACAAAATTATCTTTAAAAAAGAAAGGGAAAAAAAGCTAGGGAAAAAAACCTACTTTTACATACTTTTTCCAAATCTTGTTTGTCTTGTTTTTTCACTAATTGCCCAGTAATTTTCTTTTACTTTTTACTAATTTCTTGCTGATTTTTGAGTCATTTCTTCTTTCATTGCTCAATGCCATCCTATCATGATTTTCAAAGAAATCAAGCCCATTTACTCAGGGTTTGAAGGGTTAAAACATTGCAAGACAGCAACGGTAACATGTGAAATAAGTTAAGGTATTGAGAAAAAGTAAGACAAGCAGAACCAGGTAATTTTAAAGTAGAAAAATACACTAAGCAGCGATAATCAATGTATGGCCTATGGATCAAACCTCCACAAAGGTGTTCAGGGTGGCCCGCCTAGCATTTTTTAATACACACTGGAAATAAATTAATGAACATTGACTTTTTTTGTATTTCGAATGTAGATGGAGCCAGAGTACACAAAACAGAGCTCGTTTACAAAAAAAGTCCCAGCAGGGGAGGATGCCCCAGATCCCCTGACAGAGGTCCAATCTAAACCACGAATGTCCTCAAATTCAAGAAACACCCCTGAATACACCTGACCTGTTCAGGGCTGCTGTGACTGGATTTGCCTTGTTTATTCATTTATATAATATCATTAATGTTTATGTTTGTTTATTAAGTGGCTTCTGGACTGCTGTCATGTTGCAAAAGTGGCCTCTGGTCAAAGCAAGCTGAGCATCACTGCTGTAAAGGGTTCAGGTTTTTTAAAATCTACACTAATCTTTGAAGTTGTATATGTTTGATAGAGTCAAACTTTGATAAAGAAACACTGGAATATTTCTTTAGAGGTGTATTCTGTGCAGGTGCGCTTCTGTAGAAATGAAAGGCCAGAGTGTGTATTGTGGACTAGTTAAATATGACACTATAAAGTGGTAAACATCTGCAGTGTCCTCTATATCCAGACCTCACTTGTGTGGCGCATTCTCAATGGGATTAGGGCTGCTAATGTTCTTATTTGGGCAGTAAAAAAGACAACTTTTCTTCCATCTTAGAACAACATGAAGTTTGTTCAAACTGAAAGGAACAAACCTGTATTTGACATCAAACAGGGTTGAGTCATCCTCATCGTCGTTCTCTTCATTCAGAGGGGCCATTTCCACACGCTCAGCAGGTGTTGTTATGATGTCATATTTCCGTGTTTTCCTGATTCGTCTCCCAGATCTGTGTGAAAGAAAACGTTACCAAACATGAGACAAGCAAAACATCATAAAGTCTCCACTGACTAAACCACAACATCAGCTGTAAACCTATTTTTGTTCTTCCAGATGGTGTGGATTAAAGCAGGGACATCTTGAGTTCTTACAAACATATTAAAGTTGGATAAGGATAAATAGTGCTAAGACAATTATTGTTATAATAATAGTTGAAAACTGATCAATACCAATTGTGACAGTCAATCGAAAATTTTATTTTTCAAAGACTGTGAGGATTTAAAGGGTGACATTTGCAGTTCTTACAACCATATTAAAGCTTAAATGGATATTAATAAATAGTGATGACACAATTTGTCTTATCGTAATAATTGAAAATTGACCGCTACAATTGTGACAATTGATTCATTAACTGAGAATTTTATTTTTCCAAGACTGTGAGGATTAAAATGGTAACATTTGGAGTCCTTACAACCATATTAAAGCTCAATTTGGATAAGAAAAACCAAAATATTGCTGAGACAATTCCTCTTATTGTATTAACTGAAAAAAAATGGCTTACAATTGTAATCATTGATCAGTTGAAATGCTACACATTCTCTTGTTACTCCTTCTCAAATTGGAAGATTTTTTTGTTTTAAATCTTTGCAAAGCAGTTTTTACACGCCACATTGTGCTCTGGGAACTTGCGAAGGCCATTTTTTAACTATTTTCTAATATATACTGACTAAAAGATCTCTGGGTAAGTGCAACAAAATATCAGCATATTGACCTGTAATGAAAATTATATTAAATTGCAGCCCTGATATAAAATTTGATTACAGTAAACCTGCAAAGATGGTTGTTATGATCAGAGTTGTAAAAACATACTGCACAGTCAAATAAGGACACAGGCTAACCCACATAAAGCACAATCAGGTTGCTTACTCCTGTGCCTCCACTCTACAATCCCCTGTGTGAGCATATTAATAAACCCGGGCCTAACACAACCACATGCTCCTAATCAATTCATTTAGCAAGACATCAGGAGCGACATTTAAACCATGATCACACTGTGATAGCAGCTTCATTGGAATAAGGCTGCTTATGGCTCCAGAGAAACAAGCTGCCTACCTGACCACTTTGATGACCAGGCATGTGATGAGAGCAGCTGTTAGCACGCAGATGAAAATAACTATGTTTTTCAGAGTTGGCAGATGCGTCATTAGAGATGAGATCCGGGATCCCACGGCGGCATCTGTCACGTTATGTGTCTGCTCATCCTCGCTGATGATGGATGATGATGTTGAATTCAAGTGCGTCGCGGGTGAAGACGGAGTTTGCGGGACGCAGCTGACCCGCCACAGAGCCGCGAGAATAAAAGTTAAAATCAGATTATATGACAGCATGCTGCTGAGATAATAAACAACGCGATCTATGAGGAATTTGAGATGAAATGCGACAGCAGCTGTCACATCATAGAGGAGCGGTTTATCTCTCTCAGTTTTTGCTAATTACACAATACTGTGTAAGGCAAATATCCATGTCCCTCCGCGGCCAGGCGCGTCCTAATGCTGGACTTCTAGGTCAAAACTTGCATTTGCTTCCAAAACGTGTTCCCCTGAAGGTGAGTTATAGCGATTCCTTCCTTATTGCATTAGGACTGCGTGTAGAGATGGGGATTATCCGCCTCCGGAAGAGCTCTGCAGGCTGGCCCAGTGTTCCCGCTGCTCAAGAGGAGCATTATGTGGGCGCGTGGTGCCTTCACGGCCACCTCGTAATTCCTAACATCTAAAAACCTCCCGTCAACAAGGCCAATATGATGGCAGCTTCAGTTATTGTTTTTGTGGCTTATATTTGATTATTCTTTGAGAGAAAAGTATAAATAGATATGGAGTAATAGGCAACATCTAGCAAGTAAAGGTACCCACATCTTTCACTTAGATGAAAGTAGCAATAGTGTATACAGTGTAGAAGTACCAGCTGTTGCAAGTAAAAGTCTTGCATTCAGAATCTAATTTAACTCTTTGAAACCTGAGCAAATTGGTTTGATTTTAAAAAAAAAACATGGAGGAGAAGGCAACAAGTAATTTCACATAGCATGCAGGTAATTGCACATAGTTATATATATATATTGCAATATATATATATATATATATAGAGAGAGAGAGAGAGAGAGAGAGAAAGAAAGGGAAAAAGACATAAACACACAAGAAACAAGATATGTATATTTTATATATTGTATTATTTTTTTTCTGTGATTCTGACATTTTAGTTAATTTTCTTGTCATATTTTTCTCTGGGATTTTTGCTTTTTTTTCTGGACATTCTTTTTGCCAAGTATTAAAATTATTCTTAAAGTACCAAACGTAAAATACTCATGACACAGAAAGGCCCATTCCAGAATCATATATATGTTAGGTCTGTATTACTGAATTATAACTGGTGATTAATGTGTAAGCATTGCTACTGTTGCAGCTGGTAACAGTGGGGATAATTTTTCAGATTTTTCAATAGACCATCGAGGAGCAAAATCCATAATAATGCATCATATTTCATTAGCTGTTTTATGTTTCCTATTAATAATCAAAAATCTGCAAAGTAACTATTGACTCATGCTGTCAAATAGTGGAGTAAAAAGTAAGCTACCATATTGGTGTCCAAAATGTTGCAGAATATAAGTATAAAGTGGCACAATATGGAAATGTTGACGTTAAGTACATGTACCCCAGTGGTTGTTTGAATTTTGTATGTTTTTTTCATCTTCCTGGATTTT
This sequence comes from Plectropomus leopardus, assembly GCF_026936395.1. NCBI lineage: Eukaryota > Metazoa > Chordata > Actinopteri > Perciformes > Serranidae > Plectropomus > Plectropomus leopardus. The sequence continues at coordinate 35,518,374 of NC_142182.1, forward strand.
TTTTTTGCTGTTTTCTGCTGCTGTGTTTCTGTGTGCTGTCAGAGGCTGGGCGTGGCTTCCTGCTGCTGAAGCTTTACATGCACACCTGTTGCTCATTCCACACTCATCAAGTGCAACTTAACCCTGCTCTCTCTCTCTTGCACGCTGCCAGATTGTTTCTGCTCTTCATAGTGGTACTGATGGCTTGTCTCCAGTGTTGTTTTTGGTGTGCGTTCTTCCACTGTGATTCTCCAGTGGGGTTGTGGTTCATGACAATTTACTGTTTTTTCCATTTCAAGTGTCTCTCTCGTCTGAGCTCCAGCACCTCAGCCACATGCCGCCCAGCTTCTCACCACCTGTGCTGTAAGCCACAGCTCCCTCCTTATCAGCCCTTTTTCCCCTGTTTTGTGGTGTTTCTCTTGGGTCCAGTTAAAAACTGCAGTGAACCATTACAACCTCATACTAAGGCATTAGTACATAAGTACATGTACTTGGTTACATTCAACCCTTGCCCTTAAAGTGAGGCCTACGTATATCTAATCTTATGGACACATTAAAGACCTCATTGATATCAACAAAAAGGTACAGGGAGACAGTGAGGTAACTGTTGGATATTTCTCACTGTTGTGTGATTGGTTGCTGACATGTAACTAAGATGTGTGTAGTTTATTGCATTTTTTTGCCTTATGTTTTGAAATTTTAAATATTTAAAACTGTACATATTTTTGTTCATAGTCATTTGAAAGTGTGTGTTTTCTGTTTGTTATTTTAAGTGTCCCTTGTCTGGTTTTGGGGGTTTTTTTGTTTTATTTTACAGCAATACATTCAAGCAAGGACAGTTTTTCTATTTAGGGAGACAATTAAATCTACCTTAGGCCATAAAATAAACTAATAATTATAAAATCCTGGCCCTGAGGTCAGGATCTGAATTCTAAATGCATAAATCCATTTCCCTCATCATGTTTGGCCTAACCACCAAACTAATTATTTTACATTCTTTTCACATTTCATGTCATGTAATTTTTCAGTAATACAATGCAGTTAAACAAAACTATATTTCTTTATTTTTGAGTATTAATGATGCATATATTGTATAAATTTGAAAAAAAAAAAAAAAGTATCAGTAATCTTTGAAAACACATCCGGTTTAATGTGTCATCATAGCTTGAATAGAAACAACACAGACGACATGACCTTGATGTCCACAGTGGTGGGGCTGTGTTTAGAGCAGGGCTGCTTTAAGTTTTACATGATTGAATGCCAGTTTAGAGAGCCCGCAATCATTCAGAGCCGTACAGGTTCAGGACATTGTCGTTAACCACTTTCACCAAGGAGACCCGAACAAACTGAACTGACTATTGGTTGTTGAAACTGCTGATCCTTACACTTGTGTTCTTTACACATGAACTAGCATTTGTGATTGATCTCATGATGTCATTTAATATACAAATTCTTTGAGCACCAAATTAAATGGTTTAAAATAAGGCAGATCACGTTGTGTGTCACCCCAGAAGTAAGAGTTTATCCATTTCTTCTAAAATCCCCCTTTCTCCTCAACCATATATCGCTCTGCCTGGTGGCTTTTCCATCTCACTTCCTCATTATGCTGCCAAGTTGTCCACTGAAATTGTTAATTTTAGCTAACAGCTCTAGTATTGATGGCTGAACGTAATTCCTGCAACTCAGGTGCCACTAGTTGCCAAGCAACCAGTTTTCTACAATCTGTCATTCCTAACCTGACAGACGTTTGTTGGGGGGGCGCAGTTCGACAAAGTGGCCGAGGAGTGTATTAAGTGTAAGCCGGTGAAAGTTTAAGTATTGAAATGGGTCATGACTGATGAAAATATTTTGTTTTCATTGATTTGACTTCATTATCAGAACAAAATCTAAAATTGTCCTTTGTCTCAGGATGTCAACCATCTCACATGAATAGAAAAATACAAAAAAACAAACAAACAAAAACATTTTTTTAATCAAATAACCAAACCATGATACAACTGCTAATACTCACATCAGAAATTACAAAAAAGTGGATGCAGTGCAGCAAATCAATCATTTCTGTTACATTTCAGTGTTCAGCCCAGGTACACTGAGGCAGAGGAAGACATTCTCTGATTGAATAAGTTGACAGACTGAGGAACAAAAGACTTCCTTAACTTGTTCAGTCGAGCCTGCCAGAGTCTCTACTAATAGCATTTTATGACATGTTCAGGGGAGCTGCACAAAATGTTTCTGAGGGCCACCATTGACCTGCGGGCCACACTTTGAACAACTTAAGAGTGAGTCGTGTTTGGATCTGTTGCACAACACTGCAGTTCCTATTGCTGAAAAGACACCAGCCAATACTTAGTGCTAGCTAGTGCAATAGATGATGTGATATCTAATGACGAAACATTGAATTTAGTGCAAATTCTTCATAAATTCCAAATACTACATTACCTTTACTTTTTTGACACAGTGAACCTAATACTTGAGTGTCACAGATTAGTCTCTTACCACTTTGTTGCACATTTTGGTTGACTGGTGGACATATTTCCAACAGCATCTAAAGGCAGCATTTCTCTGTTTACCCATGGGCCTTAGCAAACATGATGTTCCAAGGGCAGCAGATCCGGGGGTCACGACTGCACATTCCAGGGCAAATCCTGCCCAGACAACAAAGAAATAAGCTGTCAGTTTATCAGTGATGGGGATAATCATTCAGCAAATTCATAGGCATGAAGCAAACACAAAACAAATCTCTGTCTTTGTCTCAATTATCAAGAGACACACATGATTCATGATGTTATCTCCATTTCTACTTTTATTATTTTTAGGCTGTAGATTTGAAATCTGCATAGCTGTTTGAAAATGTAGAGCAACATTTAGATTTACTACAAATAATCCCTCTGTGGCTAGTACAGGACTTGTATTTTGTATTTTAAAAAGACATCAAACATCATTTCCAACAGTGAGCAAACCTGTCGGAGCTTCCTTTATCTGAAAACAAAGACTAAAGACAGCATGTGTTGCTTTGTCTGTTTTCATTTCTGGTGTTATGTCTGTACATCTACTACAGGGAGTGCTGGCCCTCTGCTGCGCTCCTGCATGAGAGCTATTGGGTTTGATCAAAGCCCACCAGATGGCAGCACAAAATAACAACAGGGAGCCTGCATTTTCCTTCAGTGCGCAGGTCAAAATTCAGCACTGAGGGGTTGGAGTAGACCTGAAGGATGTGGAGCATTACGCAGTAAAAACAGAATATGGAAGCTGCCATTTGTCTTACAGTAGATCTGTTGTGATATTATGATTTTAGAGGAACATAATGTACACAAACATACACATTAAAACATGAAGTGCCTGGGCATTGCCTAAATTTTGATTTTGCATATAGATTTATTGAAGAGATTTTCCCTCTGTAAAGCATGATTTAGTTGCCACAGAAAAAGATACAGATCTTTAGCTAGAGCAGGCGGTCGCATTCAGAGAGGACGGTCTGAACTTTGCACAGAGCAGCAGCTCTGAATGTGGCCACAGTGATCAGGTTACATGGCTTCCAACTGGCTTGCACCACAGTTTGCTTTTTCACCCTTCACTATCAATTTACCTGCAATTAAACACAAACATTAACCCTATGAAACCTGAGCATATTCATCAGATTTCTCTAAAAAACATAAGGAGAAGGCAATGAGAAAGTTAACAAAACCAATGGCCCAGTTTAGAAAGAAGTTGGTAAAAATGTACAAGAAAATTAGCTGAAAATAAGCCAAAAAAGAGAATGCCCTGAAAAAGAGTTGAAAAAGAAATATATATATATGTAATATAACACATATGTTATATATAAATATATACATTTGTGCATTTTTTCCATTTTAAAAAAAAATCATTCTTTAATAACAATCCTTAAATTAATTTTCAGGTCATTCTCTGGTCACCTTTTACTAATTTCTTGCAATTTGTGTGACAGGTCTTGCCAAGTTGCTCATTGCAAGAAACCAGAGCAATTTGAAACTTTGAAAGGGTTTCATAGTTTGTAAAGGTGTCTGAAGGTAGCACAAGAAACTTGTTGATCAGGTTTTAAAGGGTTAATCATTGAAAGAGTTTAGTCTACTCTCCGGTACAGTCATGAACTTTAGTCATTGTTGATTTTGAAACATGTTACTCTTGTCCCCCTCCAAATTTTCATTTCAAACATGAATCTCCACTGTTTGCTGAACAACATGACCACACCAGAATCTGTAGTCTTGCTCATTAAGAGGGCAAACATGAGAACGCAGCTTGTCCTTATGTCAACTGCCAAAGGTCATTTGGAGTTAATCATGATGTTTGGTGCATATGCCTTTAATGCAACACCCACAATTGCTGTTGTTGATGCTGTTAAGGCACACCCTTCTGCAGCAGTGATGTGTACTTTTCTCTTCAGAGAACAAATAGTTGCATTTCCACCTTCCCATTGTGACAAAGAGACGTTTCATGTGAAGTGCCAATCCCTGCTGCAGGTTAATATGAGACCAGAGAGTGTGTCATGGTGGTACCATGTAAACAAGGGCAGAAATTGCATTCAAAATTGGGGGCAGGACATACAGTTCTTGCAACAGAGGATTTAGGGATCCTTTTCCAGAAATTCTGAGCATCAAACAGTTAATTTTCCTCATTCTGGAATTTGTTTTGCACCAATATGTAGTTTTACTGATTCAATTTATGGTGTTTATGCTGTGCTACATTCATGTAATTATTTGGGTGGCAGTCGCACATGTTCTAAATTTTGAGGGGGACTGTAAATATGAAGCCTATATAAAAACTTCCCATGCTGACTAAATGAACATCTAACTGTGTACTTTTGCTTACAGGGACTACAGCAAATTCCTGTATTTGCATTGTATCAAACAATGCAAAGAAATCAAACAATTCAAAGAAATTGCCTAAACTACACAGATCAGTTGAAAAAGTGTTTTTGTATTTTACTTTTTCTCTCATTCACCAATCATAACACCTGCCTTAAGTAGAATCAAATTAGTGCTCTTAAGAGAGGTTATATAAGTTTTGTGCACCAACATATTTCATACAGTCTGTGGGTGCAACAATTGAGCTGGTTAGAACACATTTTCAGTTTTAAACCCTTGGAGACCTGAGCAAACTGGTTTGGTTTCTTTTAAAAACACAGGGAGAAGGCAACATCATCTTAAAGACAAGGCCCAAAAAATAGTAAAAGAAAATAAATTACAAGCCAATTACATGAAAATAAGCACACAAAAAAGTAAAAAACAAACAACAAAATTACCTAAAAAGTGTTAAAAATATATATTTTTATAATATAAAAATATATATTTTTATGTTTATTATATCTTTAGTCACATAAATATATATAAATATAAAATTATTGCAATTAATAATAGTTTTTCCTGAACATTTTTCACTATTTTTGTTTTGATAATTTTCTAATAATGCTCCTCTATTTTTCTTTATAAAAGGTCATTTTCTTGTGACCATTAACTCATTTCTTGCATTTTTGGGACACTTCTTGCCAAGTTGGTCATTTCCTTTTTCCCCCATGTTTTTGAAAGAAATCAAACCAATTTCCTCAGGTTTTAAGGGGTCAACATGTTTGTGAAAGGCATCTAAGCACAGCACAGCAGTAATAAATGCTGTCAAACCTGGTTTCAAAGAGTTAATCTGTAAACCACAATTTTAGATTGCAACCTATTTTAAAGGCAAAACACCACTTAGAATATTTTGGGAAAGCACTTCCCTGATGAAACCGCTCTAACCAGTCAGTCAGTGAACTGCAGGGCTGCTGTGTGCACACTGCACTAGTGTTTGGATTTGTAATGCACTTGCAGGGCTCTCCTGTTGCTAGGCTGAGGATCTTTTTAAAGAAATCTTCCACCGTAGAGAGCATGCGCTGTGGCGATAAGCATCTCATTGGTCGGTGATGGGGGTGGAGTAGCACATACCACATACTCCATGGACTGTTTAAGAAAGACTGCTCGGATTCTGAACAGCTAAAGTTTGCTAAATTTGGTTGTCCCCAATGGACTTTGCTCGAACTTTTGTAGTTAACATAAAAAAAGATGTTCAAGCTGATTGATTTGGTCACAGGCAGTGTATGCATCCATGTTTAGTTATTATTATCCCTATTCTGAGGAGCTTTGATGAAGCAGCTACCCAGATTTACTTTACAGGAATTGTTGTATGCGCTTTGTACACTAACATTTAAAACAGAAAAATCCCACCTGTGCATGTCATCTTACTCCAAAATGGAGTAGTGCATGACCTTAATCACTCTGTAATTACTGTGCAATGGAGGTGATCAGGTAAAGTGGGAAATTAGCACCAGCCACCAACTAAAAACTGGTAAAGTAAGCAAGTGGCTGCTGGATTTGCCTCATTCACCAGCCAAAAAAACAATCTGTTGAGGGACTGGTAGATGTTGGACTCCCCCAGCCACAGTGGCAGGTAGACAAAAAAAGTTAATGTCCAATGATGTCTGAACTATATTGAAGGCTGCATATATCAGGATATAAATATGTTATTAATCATTTATTAACATGTCACATGCACGCACACACACACACATACACAAGCACAAACAGTCTGTCTTGAGCTTTTTGTCGTTTATTGTTGACCCGATTGCTTATATTAAAATACTGTCATTTATTGTATTACTTGTAATTTACTGTATTACCTCCAGTGAGTATTTCTATGAGCCCCTTTGAGTTTTTAACCTCTCCAGCACTTGTTTTTCTATATTCTTCTTGAAATGTTTTCTGTCACTGTTTTCAATGGTGCGAATAAATGAGTGAATGAAATGAAATTAAACAGCTCTGCATTTTACAAAAAGTTTATTTCTCCTTGAGGAAACAGTTTAAAAAGGGGCCGGTGTCTCTCAAGCAAGAGAGATGTTAGTACAGAGCAAATATACTTGTATTTTGAGGAAAATGTACCTGTATGGCTGATGTGAGAGTGAAAGCAGGCAAACTGGACCACTGCCAAGAGAATGTGTGCATATCTAGGCTACCCCTTAATAAACAATACACCTATTATATTTACATTTTTCTAACATATCACATAACATGACACATAGGTATCAGTTTTATAGAATTATAAATGCTTTTCTTAAAAGCATTCTTTAGTTGATTTCCTATCAGTGGGTCACACAGGTCAGTTGTTTACAATAACAGTTGACGTTAACGTGCAAATGTAGCTTGATTTGATTGGTTTGCGTAGCTATTTCTTCAACCCCTCCTCGCAAAAATACTTTTGTTAACGCCATTAATTGTGTTGTTAAAAACGTTTTAAATCTATTGTTGTGTGTTTCGGCTCAGACCAGAACACTTTCCGCGCTTTTTCAGGTTCGGTGGGCTGCCAGAGCTAGCTCGACGGGGCTGGAGAGGAAGTGGAGTTTGGCTTACGTTGAGAGGAAAGTGGGCAGAGCCGCTGAAGGATATCAGCTCAGGCAGAGGCGGAGAGGAGGACACACACAACAGAGGAGCAAGGCGTCGAGAGCGGAGAGGAAGAAGGACGGAACGATGCGGCCCAAAGACCCACCAAAACGACGAAAGTCGCCCCAAAATGCAACACTGGCCTGGGTAGACGACGGCGGATAGACACGGCCCGTGAAATGGGTAAGAACTTTCAAGTTATTGGACATTTGTGGCTGTAAAATACGAGTCAGGACTGTATGGCAATATGGTGGATAGAACGACAGTTAGACGCAGTGTTGTAAAAATGGCCATGGTGTTGTCAGCGAAGAATACAGAAAACGATCTGGAGAGCTTTATCTGCTTAAAATTGTGTTTCATTAGATGGAATTTGCATGTTTGCTAGCTCTGTTTTGAGTTAAGTTAGTTAATATTTCGACAAGTACATTTGTTCTCGACCTGTTTGGAGTTATTTCAACCTACGCATTTAAAATTTGCTTTGTCCTTGAAAGGGCAAATGCCCTTGTCTGAATTTACTCGACAAAAACACCAAATAAAAGCAAATGTTTGGTTTTTTAACTGTTGTATTAAGACTGATTGGCATCAACACAACAAGCTGAAGCATATTTTTGTTTCTTTTCAGTATATTTGGTTTTTGAGGTTTTTGATCGATTTCTAATTCACAAAAATACTTAAAAATAGATCCTTTTTTTACACTATCATACCACAGAGTGTACAGATGTAGTTTCTAACAAGATTTAAGTATGTGTTAGATGCTTAATACATATTAATATAAAATAGTTTGAATAAATTGTGACAAGTTGTCAAAATGTTCAAAATATGACTATTGATGACAATTATTCCCTTGTAGACACTATACATAAACTATACTTGATTTGTTTGCCAAATAAAGGTTCTATATGTCATAAAAGCTTAGATATACTTCGAAATACAAAATAGGGTGTTGGCTTTTAACCCTTTCAGGCACTGAAAGGAGAAGTAATTTAAATATGTTCATAAATTTCGTTTTTCCATTCACATTACATCTGTAAGACATGTTAAGAAAGATTTTTATGTTAGAAAGCCTCTAGACAAGTATTTAAATTTTAGGAAACTGAAAATATTGTATTAAAATTAAATAAAGAAATAAATTCATCCTAATATCACGGTCTCATGGACAAGGTTGTGGATTTATCCACACATAAAGGCAAATACCACACATAATTAAACAGATTATATCCAATCTTTTTTAATAGTTATATCTTAAGCTATATTGTTAAAACTAAAGGATATCACTACCACCCTGCACGTAACAAAATGTCCTCTCAAAGCTATTCTTAGAAGGATGTTACAGTCGAAGACTAATTTAGTTGCATTTTGAGCCACCAAGGCACATTAAGATTAAACATTTTCACGACAAAATATGTTGCAAATTATTTATGATTTTCTTAATATGTTAATGAGCTCTGAAACATTCTCAAAAATAATCTTTAAGAGATCTCAAAACAAATAGCCTATTGATTTTTGTTTTTTATGCCAAAGTAAATTGCGATTTTGTTATTGGTGACTACAAAAATTATAGTAATCATGCTTTTTATTCTTACAGGTATTCCCCCGATGTTTCACAAATTGCGTCAAAGAAGAAACAAGTTCATCCAACCCAAGCTAAATGGTATGTTTTTCTTTAATACCCAATGCTTTTTTTAAGCATTGAAGACGTCAGCGTCATTGTCTTTACTGCTATATACGCGTAGCCAGTAGAGTGTGCTGTTGTCACATTTCCTTTCTTAACCTTTTATTTTTCTATTTTAAAGGGTTGACGTTAGGCCACCATGATGTCGTGAACTGAGGGATTCAGAAGATTCACACTGCAACAGGGATTTGTAAGTATATTTTTTAAGGTAGATTAAATATGTGTTGAAAATTCCTTGTATGCTATCTTTGCATTTGTCAGATCAAAGTGACAGTTCTTTACTGATCTCAGGAACAAAGCTAAATAGATAGTGAACAGAGTATTTTTCTCTTCTATGTATATGTAATTATGAGGAAATGCTGTTTAAAATAGTCTTACGTAGCTTCTGTGCATTATAGCGGTTCCTTTTGACTTGTCTGAAACTAGCACAGTTCTGCCCCCTAGTGTACGATATAGCGCGGTTGTTCATTTCAGTAACACTTGTAAATAATCAAACACCTGACTTGAGATATTGGTAGTTAGTTTTAAATAATAACCTAAGTTTGTAAATTCAGCTCACATAAGTTATGGAGCACTTTGTTAGCACACTAACAAATAATTAAAATAGAGTTTGACAGTAAAAGATCCCCTCCACTCAAAAATGTGTTTTCCAATGTTAATTTTCTCTAAAATGAGTGCCCTTCATTACACTGACTTGTGCCCATTCAAAATTTGTCACAAGGGAGGTGTCTTTATATTCTGTACGTCAATAGTACTGGGCGAGCTAGATCTGGTTCGTCACAAATTTGAAAGCCAAATGCCGTGTAATATGCAAATGCTGGCAAAGAAAACTTAAAACGGCCAGCACAGAGCAGACTCAAGACATGCAATGTTAAAATCTTGGCCAGATGAAATTTTGCAAACCTTTTGCAAACTTTGATCATTACTCTGGTATATACTTATGTAACAACAACTGTGACAATGTGAATACGCCACTACTACCAGTTACAAGCCAACAAACAACATAATCAAGTAAAATATCCTAACTACACTTAAACTCTGATATATCTACTGGTTAACCAATTTTGGTGTACATCATACTCCTTATCTCTCCGATGTTTCCTCTAATGCTAACGTTAGCCATTTTTGCACACAGCTCTTTCACTAGACAACCTAGCGCGAGCCTCTCATAGCCAGACCTATCTCCACAATAAAGTAAACCCTAGCACAAGCTGCAGTGGTGGGTGTCCAACACATCCCTTTTTGTTTGATTTTACTATTAAAATCATTAGGATGTACCCAGAAGTTTCCTTCAATATTAACCACTGTTGTTGCATTTTTTTGTTGTTGTAATTTTGTGTTGTGAGTGTTAAAAACGTTGTAGTGCTCACAAACACAAACTTTAAGACTGATTCATTTATGTATTTAATTGTGATAACAGTCAGTTATTTGAATAAAACATTCAGCTTTGTAATATGATTATGGTGGCTTTTCCAGTAGCTAGCTAACCCGATAAGCACTCACAATCTTTATGATGAACCTCTTTTTTTTTGTCCACAATATTGCCCATATAATAATAAAAACATCTGAGGACAATCATCACACTGCACTCATATCAGTTATTTTTTATTTTTAAAAAAAGATATTTGGGGGGGCGTTTTTGCCTTTAATTGACAGGACAGCACAAGTGTGAAGGCGAGGGGGGGGGATGACATGCAGCAAAGGGCCGAGACTGGAATCGAATCCGCGGCAGCTGCAGCGAGGACACAGCCTCTATACATGGGGCGCCTGCTCTATCCACTGAGCCACCAGTCATAGTTTAAGCATTGAAAATTTCCTAATGCTGACAGTGGCCCCAAAACAAGAAGTTATTTTAGTGGGTTACAAAAGATGCACCCAACTGAGATCACACTGAAAATTGCCGTGGGCGAATGGACTAGCCATGTTAACTTTTCATATAGCATAATTCAATGTTGCTTTTACCAATTTGCCTCTCAGAAGACTTGAATGTTGCATCTTCTTATAAGTTGTACTCAAAATAAAGAGTTGAGACTCCTAGTACAAGTCAGCTTGGGTGAATAATATGAAACCTTGCATGTAAGGACCTGTTCATCAAACATCCCAAACTGTATTCCATTTTTTTAAATAACATGTTGTAAACTTATAAAATTTTGCAAGGGTAATTATAAAATAAGTATTTGCCAATTTGGCTGTACAAATGAACTCTATAAATGCAATTCTGTAGAAGTCATCATGACAACAGTGAAATTAATTTTCTCTATGTTCGTTTGTTCAACACTAGTTAAATATGAGGTGCCTTGGGATGCAATTTATCTGCATTATTTATGTCCTCATGCTACTGCTGTTGGTTTCGGATTCATGGGAAAAACCTTGTCAGACAGCCCTAAATTTTAGTCAAATTGAAGTCAGAGTATTTGTAATGCTATTTGCTTCCAAAAGCATTGCATTGCAAAATCGTAAAGTATGAATTAGAAAAGCCAGCCTTAAAACACAAGAATTATGTCAACTTGCAACATAAAACTATAAAACTTAATTGTAAATAGGGGTGAAACTAATGGAATCCATGGTAAAATTACATTAAACTTTAAAAAACAGGGCTACTTGTTAGGATTCATATCTTTCAGAAACAATGTCATTTTTTTGCATCCTCAAAACACTATAGTCCAAAACATCTAAAACTGGCTATATATGTCTATCTGGACATTGCTTAAACATTATACAAAATTTTAAAAACATGATCACAACAAATCAATCAGTCTAGGAAATGTTTTTTTTTTGTTGTTGTTGTTGTTTTGTTTTTGCTGACCTCTTCCAGTGTATTTCTTCTTCTTTACATTTGCTCTTTAAAGTCAAAAGGGTAGCTGTAGAAATTGTAAGGAGACCTTCAAACAAAAAGCCAAAGGCAAAAATTCCCTCAAAAACAACATAAATGCATAAACATACTCTTATAAATATCAAATGCTTAATTTGATAAAATGACAGATTTCACAATAATGTAAAAAAAAATTACATTTTTCAGTAAATTGAAAAGTTGTTAAGTGATGCACAAGTTCCCCAAGAGCACATAAACGCACCACACAGCACTAACTATCAACCCTACTCAGAGTGACACGTTTGGTTAAAGTCTGCACATGCCTTTGTTAGGAATGCATGACGCTCAACGGCACATGTAGTAAATGCAGTGCCCCTTTTTTGTTGTGAAATAAAAACGAGGAAGTCTGTTGCAAAACCCCTTTAAAGGACTTCAGGATAAGTTTTAATTATTAATCAGTTTCCATAAGTGAAGCAATGATAGCTAAATTTCTTAGCTGTATTTGGCCTTCCATTCATTGTTAACCCCTATAGGATGTCAATGACACTGTGTTGATTTAACCAGCATAACAGTTGGCTGACATTAAGTTTTATTAGAATAATTATGCTGGAAAAAGTAGTTATTTTTAGTCATCTGAAGTCAGTTGTAATTGAAATATTAAAATCAGAAGACCCAAATGCCAATTACATTGAGTGGTCCAGCTAGTTTCTTTATCTTTGTAATGTATGTTGATAAGGGTTTCATTCATTGTTTATCTTTTCCGCAGTGGAGGCATGGACTTGTGTGAAGATTTGCAGAATTCGAGGAAAAGGAAGACAGCTCTGTAAGTTTTCCATATTTGACTGATTTATTCACATGCTTATTGAGCTCTATACAATAAATAGAAAATTTGGCTGTCTAGATATGTTCCTCAAATCCCATTTGGATAGGTTGAGGTTTAGGATAACACACACTTATTTTGAGCGGACCTAACTATACATTTATTAGAAATACTTTCTGCTACCACTCACTTTTTTATTCTAAAGGCCAGCAAAAGACCTAGATGTTAGCTGGTAGAGTGCACAATGAAGAGTAAGTTTGTAAATGTAACTTTATGCTTAAGAATTTTCATCATGTGGCTACTTTAGTTATTGATAATTATACAAGCAATTTTTAATGTGGCTTTATGTGGGTATTGGTTGCATTGCCTCCTGTTGGTACTTTACAGAAAAGGCCACATTTCTCCATGATTTTCTGTATTCTCCATATTAGCTAAAATCTCTGTTTTGGGCCTTTAAGTTGAAAACATGCTAAAACATGGCCAATGCCAGTTTTATTTTGCTGCCGTGTTAAACACTAAGGAGCTAAAATGAACATTTTTTTCTTTGACTCTGAGCAATAGATATGTGAAAACTTTTATTGTCTGAAGGGTTGCATTAATAGTTATTGGATGCTATTATGTTCTTCTTCTGTTGTTGGTCAATCATGTATTTGCTTTGATGACTTGGATAAACATTTTCAATTTGCATTAGCATTTTGCAATTTGCATTGTTTGTGTACATGCCGGTGTTGTTTTGATCATTTGAAATTTCAGCTGCACTGTTGTTGTGTAGTTGTTAGGCGTTATGAAAACCCATGTTGTGAATCAGGCTTATCCCAGACTCATCGTACCCCTGGTGGTCAGTTGATTAATTTGTTTGCAAATTGTTGTATCATCTATTAAACCCGAATTTCATTTTGCAGATAATTTTGGATTGCCCAATCAAATATATCAATTCGTAGCCTTGCAAAAAAAATGACAGATCTTGGATCATTATGGCTTGCTGCACTTGTCACCATACAACTTACAAGAATTCCTACATGCGAGATTCTGCCAAATCTTATAATTTATTGCATTTGTATTTGTGATGCATAAAAGTTGTACTGAACGCGAATTCAATAACACAGTTTTGCCCCTAATATTATTAACAGTTGCCAAGCATGATAACAAACATCCCCCAATCTGTAGTTACTGTTCAATGCATTATGTCGGTATGTCTTTTCATGACATTTTTTGTTTAAAAAAAGGGGGAAAAAAAGTAACAGTTATGAACTTAAAAACTAGCTTAATATTTCAGAATAAAACACGCACTTGCGTAATGCTAGCTAACGCAACTGAAAGCTAGCCAAGTATGTTGTGAAACTATCTTAATTTTAGTATACTTAGCATGCCTTCTTCAACTGCTGGACAGTGATGCGTTACTTATTTAAGTTGCATTGTGGGCTTACAACTTTTCCTTCTTTTTTTAAGACACCATTCAACTGGATATTGCTGAAGTGGAGACAGCGTTGTTAAACGTGAAGATGGCAAAGTGATTTGGCGGTTAGCCAAATTTTGGCAAGATGAAACATTTTTTTCTGACTGGACTTTGATGTTTGGATTTTTATTTTTTTTCCGACAACACGGACAGTGGAACACCGTTGCTGGCTGCGTAGTGGAAAATTGAAAGTGAAAAATTACACTGTTGTTTTTGGGAAACTCAAAATCAGCCTTTGTACGTTTGATATTCAATTGTTGTTTTTAAATAAAGTGTATGTCATCGTATTTTTTTTCCCTGGCTTTGTTTCATTAGCTAATTAACGTGAAAATAACAGAGAGGATAAATTGCGCAGTATTTTGGTATGGTTGAGGTCCTTTAGCTCGGCTGTTGGATTTTTATATTTCAGCTAATCTGTATGACAAATTAATTTGGTTAGCACTGATTTCGCTAATTAATAAATTAGCAAATATGCTTACGATAAGCTTCGTACTGGGTTGATGAATCTCCTTAAGTGTAATGCTCTCTTTTTCAAGTGTTGTTCGACAATGAAAATCATCTCTTGATTATTTAAAGAGAATATAGTTTAAAATGAATTAGTTCCTATGGAAATTATAAATTTCAATTAATTATAACAATCAAAGAACACAATCTTACTTGTAAGATACATTGCAAGTAGTTCAAAAGGATTTGGTCTGAACAAAAATGGTTTCCAAAGGCTCTCTAAAATGGCTTCTGGTCGTCCTTCTTCCTGTCTGGGCAGGAAATGATGCAATTGGTGCATCAAAAAAATTATATATACTTTTTCAAAGTCTATCAGCATTCTTACTCTTTTGAAGAAGAGGGAAGAAAAGATCTCAAATTCATGCTTGGGGCTAAAAAATAAATGTAAGTTTATATAAAAGTAAATTTTAAACAGAACAAAAGGGGTGGGACTTAAACATCACCTGAGTGTGGGGTAAATGGAAATAACGTCAATCAAAGGCAAAGCTTTCAGAGCTAGGAAGGAGCTCTAGATGGCGGCTGAGCCTTGGGAAGGGTGCCATGGGCTTTCGTCAGACCGCTTCTTTTGCCCGTTTTTCGATCGAGACCGCTTGATTTTGGGCTTAAATGAAGTGCTGTGACCTTACGATCGTTGTTTTAACAAGAATTTAGGCGTTTTGCGTGTTTTCTGGGCTGATTTTTCGAGCCGTGCGTGCCGTCTGTGCTGAGGGAGTGCTTGTCGTTGTTTTCCATACTGGGCTCTGGCAGCCATGGCGCGCCTCCATTTTTAGTGTGCTGCTCGCCTCTGTCGCTCTGAGTCTGACAGGAGGTGAAGACTTTGAAGGCCTAAAAGCTTTTCGAAACAAAGCTCCTTTTTGTAATATAATATTAAGTTATTATTTTTACAGTTTGTTATTTATATTCGAGTCGGTAAAAAAGCCTGTGATAGAGCGAACGTGAATCTAATAGTTCATTTATAGGCTACCACCTTTCTTCACTTTGAATTAGTCTGTTTACATTGTCTAGTGTGTAATTTCTTCATTTTCTCATCCTTAAATCTTATTTTTCTTACCCTTCATGTGATGACGCAGTTAGAATTAATTGCATGCGGCTTGATCCGTGGACTATATTGAAAGACATACGTTGGATATTTAACGTATTGTAGCAGCACCTGTCATATTTCCTAGCTTAATTTGACTTTAGCGATGTAAATAATGACACTCATAGCTTTCGATTTAATGCCTTTTTCTTGACTCGTGTCGCACCGCCTGGGTTTTAACTGCCACCTGAGCAAAGGCAATCTTGTGGGACTTGTGTGATAGTTCATGCTCCTCTAACTTTTTGACAGTAAATACCAGGACAAAAGACCTCCCATCAAAGTTTTTTCAGGATACTACCATGATGAAGAATAAAAGTAAAAAACAAGAGGATGAAGGATCGACTCAAAGCAATGCATCAAGGTATGCTCCTTCTACTTGTTTTTACCTTTTTCATATCTGGAGTGATTGTTTACCTTGTCAGGCATGGTTGATCACCTGTGTATACATTTGCAACGTGGTTTTGATGAAGTGCACACTGTCATGAATGACCTTGCTATTGTTAAATAGCCACACCCTGATTTTCCTATCATTTCTCTCACTCAATACTGGTTTCAGGCCTGTGTTAAGACAGCATTGCCCACAACATGAATGTGTTAGACCACAGGAAAACTAATTTGTCCTGTATTGTGTTGCTAATGATTTGTCACAAATGTTTCATGTCCTATCGCTATAATGTAATGACCTTGTCTAACTAGTTGGTACTGCATTGCACCATTTTATCAACGTTGATGCTTGGTTTTTATTAATTCAGAAACAATGTATTGCTTTAGTATTACTAATGTCCAGCATTTTAGATGGTATATATAACATAATGTGTCATTAGTTCTTCAGCCTTAAATCAGTTTGTATGTGGCTTCAGTTTACATGTTTATATCAATCTGTAATCTTTTATTTTGACCTGTACTTAAAGTTTTGACCAAGTTACTGATCTGTTGTTTTTTTTTTGTTTTTTTGTTTTGTTTTTTTAAATAAATCCAGGTTTGTTTATACTTATTTTAGCTCATTTAAACCCTTCATCCAAAATATTTTAATGGCTTGTAAATGATTTTGTCTTGTTTTAGATATATTACAAAATTACTTCACTTTTGTGTATTATGATGTCATGTCAGAGTTCACATGCTTATGTAACTTACCCTTTTAACCTCCAAGTTATTATTTAATTTTAGGAGGGTTGTTTTTACTTTTGTTCTTAGGGGCCCCATTGCAATTTAGTCTCAGTTAAAATATTTCTCTTGACACACATTATTCTTTATTTTTAGAATTACTAAATAGTTTGCAAGCAAAATATTCTATACTGTAATAGCCCCTATCATATTAATTTAGTGTCATTTTAAATGATTAGATTAGTTCAAAGTGCACTTTTCGTATTAACTATTATATTAACTTTATGTTTGATTGATGGTGTTAGCCAAAGCACATGTCTTGATAATGTTTGCTTGTGAATGTTGCACAGAAACAAATATTTCTTTCTATTTAAATCAAGCAACAAATATTTCTTTCTATTTAAATCAAGCTTTATGTGTATCACTTGACAGGTAATTTATATTTAAAAGCCTGTGGCCAAGAGGCTATACACTTCAGTAGTTCAGTATATATATATATATATATATATATATATATATATATATATATATATATATATATATATATAATTTTTTACAGTATTTTCTGCTGATATTTATAATGATGGCTAATATTTGCAATTGTGTATCATCTTCAGGTATCTGCATCTTCACAAATACAGAAATGAGTGGAAACAATTTTCATCAATAAAGATGGTTGTAAAAACTAATATCAGATGCACTTGCATGGTGTCAGGACGGGGCAGGAATTCAGAAATGGCACAAGGAGCTAGCCATTATTTAAAATAAAAAGATATTTGTATTTATTGCATAAATGTTCAGCCAAAGTAAGTTCTTAGTGTTCGAATTGCTGCCATGTTTTCACAGCAATTAATGCAGCTTGATCACATTAGACTGTTGTGTTTTTAGATAAAGACACAGAGAAGTTTGGATACTAAATGCAGGTAATCACCCTCACAGCATTATACTGACTGTACACTGCAGCAGGTTACATCACACTTGTAGTTTTTTCTGTGTGATCTTGTGGCAGCCATTTTAGTATTTTCAGCTGTGTGTGAAATATGTCCTCTGCTACTGATGAGAGCATTACTTCTTAGATGAGCACTGTGAGCATGCAGAGAAGCAGAATGAGAAGTATAAAACAAAATCTGTTGACTTAATGCAACATTATATCTTTGTATGGTATGAAAAACATGCTCTCCTGAGTCACAAAATGGCCCTTGCTTTGTGTGCCCAGCTTGCTCACTTATCTGTATTAAAACTCAGCTCAGAACTACATGGAGGAGGAACAGGAAGAGTTCAGACCTTGGAAAGCCTGCACTGCGCTGCTATAGGCTGGGCTCCCACTTAGCAACATGATAGCCAATGAAAATTCGAGATTCTGTCTATGTCCCGCCCACTTTTGACCTCTCTTAAAGCAGAAGGAGACGTGCACTTCCGAGTTTGGTCACAGAGGCTGCTCCGTGTACACACTGTGACGTGCGTGAACCCATCACAATATTCACTTTAAAACCAGTTAGGTTATAATATTTTAGTTCCAATAAATAGATTTTTGTTCCTCTTCAGTACTGTTCCCATAGTTTCATAAATGTCAGAATACTAATCATTCTTAGTAATTCATAATGCAAATAGTGTATGAATCCTTTGTTCTTAATCATTCACGATGGAAGAATTATTAAGACTAAATAAATATTATGATCTTTAATAGACACAAACTCATATTTCTCCCCAAAGTGATCCATGTAAGGCAGTGATTCCTGCAGACTTATTCTCATTGAGTGCAGCGCCCCCATGTGCCCAGACGACGTACTGCTCACAGACAAATCCAGACAGGAGAGGTCACCATGCATCGATAGATGTTATACTCACAGATGACCTTCACCACATTAACGTCTGTTGTAGTTATTGTGCAGAAAATTGATACTTTTATATCAAATTTAAACATATGGCGTCAGTATGTACCCCTGGGAATGTGTCATCTTGTTTTCTAAGTGGTAACAAAATATTTAAACCCTGTTTGCAGGGACAAGGAGACTTGAGATAAATCTGAATTAGTTATTTTTTTGTCTTAAAAACATTTCTATTACACAAAATTATGTTTATTTCAGTTTTCTTGCATAATATTGAATACTTCTTCCCAAATTGCCAAAACTCGTGTTCGAATAAGGCCATAGCCTGTGATAAGGGGTCACCAACACACTGCTTCTGTTGTCATGTGTCATGACCTAAAAAGGTTAGAAACCAGTTGCATTATTTTTACCAATAAGTCTTTAGATTCTTGTTCCTTCATAAAAAGTATGAAGTTTATTAAGGATATGAGTTGGGCTAATAAGAGTCTGCTTTGTTGTTGATCATTTTTAATATTTATTCCACTTGATTATTATAGTGTATTATGTATGTCACAAGTAAGTAGAGAGGAACAATTTTAATCCAGAGTAAGCACTCAAAGAAGTGATGCCTTGTTAAATGAACCTTTAGCTCTTGTTATTTTAGGTATGAAAGTGCGACTTAGTCCTTTCAGAATGACTCTAAGAGGATTTGTGTGCCTTAGAGAGAATGAGGTTATTATGAGGTTGTTAGCTGAGTAAGGAACATGCTGCATGATGTAATTACGTTTCTGTTTCCTCTCGGCTGACGGTCACACCTTACTCATGCCATCTTCTCCATGTCCTAGTGAGACTTTGTGCACTTTGAGTTTAAATTTTGATACATTTTTAAGTTGCTGCCACAACTCTTGTCACATTTTTTTGCCATGTTGTTGGGTGTACAGTAGTGTGTATACAATAGTTGTAACATATATGAATTTCAAAATGAAAAGGATTGAACATGTTTTTGTTCCTGTAGCAATTCGGCCTCAGAGGAATCCAACCGCTCTGCGTCGGAGTCTGGAAGTCAGTCAGAGAGCGAGCATGGGAGTGAGAGGAGAAGATCCCACAACTCCGAGTCAAACAGTTCCTCAGAGTCAGAGAGTCACTCAGAGTCAGAGAGCGAGTCCACTGAGTCCAAATCACAGCAAACAGCAGCAGAAGTGAAAGACAAGCCAGTTAGAAAGAAGGAGCGCCTGGCAGACGTGAAGAAGGTAAAGGTCACTCAACTTTTAGGGAGGTACAAAAGACTTACCTATATGACTTACTGTTTGTAAAGCAGATTAAGCTTCCTGCCCTCCAATGATGGAGATTGAGTGAACTTTGTTAGTGTAATCAGGCTCTTCATGTAATCACAAAGCTCTGACATGCAGGACAGTCGGAGCTGCTGCCTTAGCTGAGTCCCAGTTCCATACTGCATCCTAACTCGAAGCAGGTTTAGAGTATGTAGGGTGCTCACAATGGAAAAGTGACAAAAATATACTCAAATTAGCATATATAATGGTATGCTTACCTGACTATTAACCATTTGAAACCTGGATGGACATCCGTTTTCTTGTGCTGTGTTCAGATGCCTTTCACAAGCTATTTGACTCTTTGAAACCTGAACAAATTTGGTGGAACATTATCGCTAAGGCACTGCCCAAACATTTGATTTGATAACAGTTTTTAAAGATGGGGTTAATTTAACTTGCTCCCTCAACTGCTTTCACATAAGTCTAGTGTGGTGAAGCATCCACACACAGGAGTTGGAAATATGTTTCTATATTATAATGACACTGAGTAGTAGACTGACTGAATGCTGATAAAACTGAGACATATTTTTGAAATGTCTGTAATTTTTCTAAGAAATCTCAGGCAGGCTGTCCATCATTTGTTTAATACATGAATGTTTTTTTTAAGAATCTACATCATTACCCACATAAGACCCAAATTGGGCTATGTGAGTCCCATGACCTTGATTAATAGAGACAATAATCAGCAGATTAATGAATAAGGAAAACAATATTTTTTTGCAGTCTGAGAGCATTTACTTACAAATTAGAATGCAGAATGGAATGGGAACACGTCACATCTTATATTTGTATACTGATAAAGAAAGACTGAGGCTCTCTGATAGCAATCGCTCTCCGTTTACAGATGTGGGATGAACATCCAGATGTGTACGGGGTCAGGCGGTCAAACCGCAGTCGCCAGGAGCCGGCTCGTCTAAACATCGGAGCTGGGGTAAGCGCATGTGAACAAAGCATGAATGCAGACAATGAAACAAAGACAAAAGATGCCAATATGCTGCACTGCCTGGCTCCGCACTATTATTTCTCTTGGCGTTAACAAGCCACTTGTGCCACCTAGTGGCGTCTGTGAAGAAGTGCTATCACATTTCACATGGAACCAAAGCGCTGGCTGATGGCGGTTTCACTTTGTGGTTTTAATGCCTTTTTTTATATGTCCTGTTTTATGTTAGTTA
Source organism: Plectropomus leopardus (assembly GCF_026936395.1). Classification (NCBI taxonomy): domain Eukaryota; kingdom Metazoa; phylum Chordata; class Actinopteri; order Perciformes; family Serranidae; genus Plectropomus; species Plectropomus leopardus. Next base: position 35,539,531 of record NC_142182.1, read on the forward strand.
TGCTATTTTTTCTGTTGATGTACAGCACTGTGATCAAATCTGTAATTTTTAAATGTGGATTAAGTTGGATTGGGCTGAAATGTGCATCGCTTCATTGACCTCTTTTAAATCTCTTTATCAAACTCACTTTTTGATCTGACGGTATTTATTATCATTATTCTTATTACCTCTGTATTTACAGGGCAGCAGTGACTCAGAGAGTGAAAGCCCCAAGAGAAAAACGTCCCGAGCTAAGAAAAAAGAGTAAGTGTGAAAACTGTGAGCATCTTTTAGGATTTGTATTGTCACTATTTTATTCTTATTTTTAGTTAATTTATAATATATTTGATAGTGCAGCACAATATTTTTAAAATTCTGCCATGTTGAGAGGCTTTTACTGAACTCTTGTTAGCAAGATTTTGTTATTCAACATTTGATCCATGTAGATTCACGCAGTCCATGTCTGCTTTTATCATCGTGTTGCCAGTCTGTGTTCATATTGTGATTCTTATCATTTGAAGCTTGTTTGTGATTGGGTATCTGTTTGTTCCAAATGGGCTCAGTTAGTTTCAGCCAGCCAGTTCATGTTTTACACTCAAATTTGATTGGACAGATCAGCGGCTCATCCCATATCAAATCTGATTGTAGTGAACGCCCTATGGCCAGTTTTTCATGAAATTTAAAATTTGGTTGTAGCAGTGATGGGCCTTGAGGGTGAACTTGTGGCATTTCTTTGTTGTAAGAAATATCTGGAAAGATGATGACTCAAATGATGATGAAGAGGAGGAGGAGGAGGAGGAGGAGGAGGAGGCTTCCGACAGTGCAGACAGTGAGCAGGAAGAGAAAAAAGTTAGATCCAGACGACTTCCTGCTAGAAGGTAAGAGTGTAGCGAAGCCTGGCCATCAGACAGCTACCCACTGGTCATCTCCAAATCATTCCATATTGTGTGAGCGGTTTTCCCTCCTTTACTTTGGTGTGAAGTGTTACACTTGAATGCTGCAGTCAATTAACAATTGAATTTAAACCTAAAATATGAAAAAAAATATTCTTCTAATTGGAAAGAAATTTGACCACACTGGCTGCTGTTTGTTAATCGGCCAGAAGAGACCAAAATCACTGATGCAGGAGGTTGTTTCCTTTGTCTCTAAGAAGTTTGTGCATGTGTTTGTGCTTAACTGTGTATTTTACAGACCTCAGACCAAATCATCCACAGCCAAAAAGCAGCTGTCTCAAAAAAGCAGGAAGTCCAGGAAACAGGACTCATCTGCTGAAGAAGACGACGACGACGACGATGATGACGATGACGATGATGACGACGATGAGGAAGACACTCCAAAGAGACAGACTCGAAGACGGGGGGCGACTAAAGTCAAAAGGTGCATCCCCATTCTCCCCATAGTTTAGCTTTCAGACTGTTTTCCATTAGCGCAGGTATTAAAAAATCTCTTTTGTAGCTGTCATTTCGGTCCTCACCTGTATCCACCTCATTCTTATCCTCTGTTCTGTTGTGTCACAGTTACAAAGAGGACCAACATGACTTTGAAACGGACTCTGATGACCTGATTGAAATGACGGGCGACATAGCTGAGGAACAGCAGGATGACGACAGTGAGACCATTGAAAAAGTCATGGACACCAGGACGGGCAAAAAAGCAGGTGATGCATTTTCACTAGTCTCTGAAGCACTCATATTATCGTGGAGGAGGAGTCGCAAAACATCACTCAATGGAAATGCACTCATCTTGCACTTGTATTTTATCGATATTTAGAAAATATTACTTATGTTTTGCCCAAATCTGTAAAAGAAGCCCGCCTATTGATATTCTCATCCCAAATTTCTGATAGTGTCAGAATTTTATCCCAGGCCGATGACCGTGCCAACGACTGAATCTCTCTCACTGTGTGATGTAGGAGCACCGCTTTAGAGCCAGGGCCAAAGATATTGCACGTTTCTGTCACAATGGTCATCTTTGGTCTGGGACAGCCTAAAAGCGCACAGTGTATACCAGGCTTAACTCTTTGATAAACCACATTGTTTTTCATAAAAATACATTTTGCCACATGCACAAAGTCATAAAGTTGTCTTACTTTGCTCCTGCAGCCACTGGGGCTTCCACTACTGTGTATGCTGTGCAGGAGAACGGGGATCCCAATGAAGGCTTTGACCCCAAAAACGATGAAGGGGAGACTCACTATCTGATCAAGTGGAAGGGCTGGTCCTACATCCACAACACGTGGGAGAGCATGGACTCTCTGACGCAGCAAAAGGTCAAAGGACTCAAGAAACTGGACAACTACAAAAAGAAACAAGACGAGCTCAATTCATGGTGAAAATCTTTGTCTTCACGTTAACATTTTATTGGCAAATGTACATCTTTTTTTGAAAATTTTCACAGTTTATTGTTTCCTTGTTTAAAGGTTGAACCGGGCATCTCCTGAGGATGTAGAGTTTCATAACTGCCAACAGGAGCTCATTTCTGACCTAAACAAGCAGTTTCAGATTGTGGAGCGTATTATCTGTAAGAACTTATCAGATGCTTTTGGTTTTGTCTAGTAGTACAGCAGATAATCTTTGTTGTTGTACTAAAATTGTACTAAAATATTTTTTCTTTTAACAGCAATAAAAACTGGAAAGACACCAGGATCCTCTGACTTCCCCTGTGAGTGCGTTTTCTAAATTTTCACCATCACATTCTGTTGGCTGCCCTTTCCGAGTAAATGGGCTTGATTTTTTTTTTTCAAAAAAATTTGGAAGAGGGACACAAGCCACAATTAGCAAGAAATGAGTAAAAATGTACAAGAAAATAAGTGAAAGTAAGAAAAAAACCCCAAGAAAAACAAACAAACAAGAAAGTGACTTCAAGAAAGTGCTTACATAATGTTAAATATATCATTTAGAGAATTATAGTGTTCTCAAAATTTTTACCTTGTAGTTTTTAATAGTATCTTGTGATCCATTAATAGTCCACTTTTAGTAGGTTTCTGCACTTTACGGCACATTTCTTGCTAAGTGTCTCATTTTTTTTTCTTGTGTGTTTGAAAGAAATAAACCCAGTTTTTTCAAGAGGTGTAAATGTTATTTAAAGGCTTCAGAATGCAGCATAAGGAAACTGATGTTGATCAAGGTGTTACAGGGTTATTGGTCTTCAGTGCCATGCATCTCTGTGCTTATATTTTCTGTCACAATCACTGGTCTGCTACTCACAATCACTGGTTTGCACTTGTGTGCTTTTTTTAAAAAAAAAAACAGCTCATAGTCACAAGACCCCGTCCTCCAATGAGCCAGAGTATCTATGCAAGTGGATGGGCTTACCGTACTCAGAGTGCAGCTGGGAAGATGGAGCGCTGGTTGGAAAGAAGTTTCAGCATTGCATCGACAGCTTCACTAACCGAAACTCCAGTAAAACCGTCCCCTCTAAAGACTGCAAGGTAAGAGCTGAATCTGAACAACTCAAAGTGCTTTGGTCTCCATATGGAATTTTTTTTAGCCGCTCCTCTTTTATTTGATATGGTGGTATTTTTTCAGGCCATCGCACTGGCAATGGCATTTTTTTTAGGTTGTCTGTCTGACCCCTTCTCACAAAAACAATAATGCCTTGATGGAATTTCTCCCAAGTTTTGTGCAAATGTCTACTTTGACTTAAAGGATGAACTGACTGGAATTTGGTGGTCAAAGGTCACTGTTTTTGGCCATAACTCAAAAATTCATCTGCTTATAATGACAAAAGTTCACCCAATTGTCTAATTGAATAAAATAATGAAGTGATGACATTTTATATTCAAAGGGATATTGATGGCATTTGGTCAGATACTGAGAACTGGTGAAACTAAATCTTGGGTGCCCACCTTGAAACTGTGCTGGTTGTACAGATCCTCTCTGCTGTCATGGTTAAAGGTGTGTGTGAAGTAAGGCTCTTATCAGGCCCCAAAAAATCAGGCCCGACCCGACATGAATCAGCACATTTTCTGTCCAAGCCCGATCAGACCCGAAACACGACAGCAGTTTTGGGCCCAGGTCCGATTAAATACGGTAAAAATAGGCCTATAGTACGTTACATTTCATATTCAATAAAATAAATATTTTTATCATCATTTCATGCATGACGCTCTCTCTCTCTCTCTCTGTCTCTCTCTCTCTCTCTCTCTCTCTGTCTCTCTCTCTCTCTGTCTCTCTCTCTCTCTGTCTCTCTCTCTCTCTCTCTCTCTGTCTCTCTCTCTGTCTCTCTCTCTCTGTCTCTCTCTGTCTCTCTCTCTCTGTCTCTCTCTCTGTCTCTCTCTCTCTCTCTCTCTCTCTCTCTCTCTCTCTCTCTCTCTCTCTCTCTCTCTGTCTCTCTCTCTGTCTCTCTCTCTCTCTCTCTCTCTCTCTCTCTCTCTCTCTCTCTCTCTCTCTCTGTCTCTCTCTCTCTCTGTCTCTCTCTCTGTGTCTCTCTGTCTCTCTCTCTCTCTCTGTGTCTCTCTCTCTCTCTCTCTCTCTCTCTCTCTCTCTGTGTCTCTCTCTCTCTCTGTCTCTCTCTCTCTCTCTCTCTCTCTCTCTCTCTCTGTCTCTCTCTCTCTCTGTGTCTCTCTCTCTCTCTCTGTCTCTCTCTCTCTCTCTGTGTCTCTCTCTCTCTCTCTGTCTCTCTCTCTCTGTCTCTCTCTCTCTCTCTCTCTTGTTCTGCTCTAATTGAGGAAATTTGTCATTTCAGGTGTTAAAGCAAAGACCAAGGTTTGTTGCTCTGAAGAAACAGCCATCATATATCGGAGATGACAACCTGCAGCTGAGAGATTATCAGCTGGATGGGTTGAACTGGCTGGCTCACTCCTGGTGCAGGTAGTGTGTAAATATATATCATATTTTGTGTTGGTTTTGGTAACCCTATTCAAAAAAGTAATGCTTAAAAATGTATGTAAATATATATATTTTTAAAACCTTATTCTTCATCATCAGGTGCAATAGCGTCATCCTGGCTGATGAGATGGGGCTTGGAAAGACCATCCAGACCATCTCCTTCCTGTCGTACCTTTTCCACCAGCATCAGCTGTACGGGCCCTTCTTAGTGGTGGTGCCGCTGTCCACGCTCACCTCCTGGCAGAGGGAGTTTGTAACCTGGGCCCCAGACATGAATGTGGTGGTCTACCTCGGTGATGTCATGAGCAGGAAAACGGTACGCCAGAGCCCGCAGGTGTTCTCGTATTGTTTGCTTGTATCTCCAGAGTTGGTTCCATCAACTTACACTGTTGCTCCTGTTTTGTGTAGATCCGTGACTACGAGTGGGTGAACCATTCAACGAAAAGGATCCGTTTCAACGCACTATTAACCACTTATGAAATCCTACTTAAAGATAAGGTAGGGGCAGTTTCTTTGTGTTTATTTTATTTTTTTCATGAAGTAGGCTTCTCACTGATTTTTACAGATGACATCCCATCACCCCAATCCTGCCCTCTCTCCCTGTTTTAGAATCGATTTTAAGATTTTACTGATCATTTTTGAAGCTGGTCTTGGTCTCACCCCAAGCTGCATAACAGAAATGTTGACCCCTTACGAGCCAGTTTGCAGCCTTAGATCCTCAGGTGGGCCCCTCTGGCCGTTCCAAAGTTGAGGCCTAAAACCAGAGGTGACCGTATTTTTGCCATCAGGGCCCCTCGGCTTTGGAACAACTTACCTTACCTTTAAAGACCTGCTTTTATGTGATGCCATCTCTTTTTTATTGGTCTTTTAATTTATCTTTTAAAGTTGGCTTTTATTTTTTATTGTCTTGATCTTGGTTATTGTTATTAGTATTAATAATATATATATTTTTTTATGTTTACCGCCTTTATTTTGGTATAATATTTTTAACATGTTAGTGCCTGTAATGTCCTGTTTAATTCAATCTTAACTCTTGTCTGGCTATTGTTTGCCTTTTATTGTTTTATTGTCTCTGGGGTTTCTTGCCTCTGTTTTGCTTTGATTATCAAAGCAATATTTGTAAATGCTGTTTTTGAAGGTACTAAATAAAGTTATTGTTGTTATTATTATTATTATTATTATTATGATTATTATTATTTTGATGTCTGTGCAGTGTTGGTCACTTTTGTTTACAAGGACTTGTTTTTCTCCAGGGGGTGCTTGGGAATATCAACTGGGCGTTTCTGGGTGTGGATGAAGCTCACAGGCTGAAGAACGACGACTCGCTGCTGTACAAAACATTAATGGAGTTCAGGTCCAATCACAGGCTCCTCATTACCGGCACACCGCTGCAGAACTCCCTCAAAGAGCTCTGGTCACTGTTGCACTTCCTCATGCCTGACAAGTACGTCCTGTTTGATGTGATAGTGAAGAAGAGCAGGGCGTCAGATTGAATTCCAGCCAGAGATGAGTGACGTTTGTTATCTCTGTCTGCCGCCGCAGGTTTGATTCCTGGGAGGATTTTGAGGACGAGCATGGGAAAGGAAGGGAAAATGGTTATCAGAGTCTTCACAAAGTCCTCGAGCCCTTCCTCCTGCGACGTGTCAAGAAAGATGTGGAAAAATCTCTCCCTGCCAAGGTGGAACAGATCCTCCGCGTAGACATGACCGCACAGCAGAAACAGTTCTACAAGTATGATTTTATTTTTGTCTTTTGTTATCTTTTCTACTCCATCTTCAACTCCCTGTACAGTAACTGCATTTCTCCTCCCCATTAACTGAATTTGTTCCTCAATATTTCCAGGTGGATTTTAACGAGGAATTACAAAGCTCTTTCCAAAGGCACCCGAGGCAGCTCCTCCGGCTTCCTGAACATCGTTATGGAGCTTAAAAAGTGCTGCAACCACAGTTTCCTCATTAAACAGCCTGAGGATGCAGAGACAGAGTCACAACAGGAACACCTGCAGGTACGTCTCATATAAAGCCTCTCTAGCTGCCAGCAGCACCTCAGGATATCTCTGCTCTGCAAAGGAAACTAGTTGTGATATAACATCGATGGAAGAGGCGACAGTCCCAGCAGAAGGCTCAGTGTTGCTTTATTGTCCCTGACACCCTTAACTTTGTGCCTTTTCAGAGTCTAGTGAGGGGCAGCGGGAAGCTGGTGCTGCTCGACAAGCTGCTGACCAGACTCAGAGAGAGAGGCAACCGAGTCCTCATCTTCTCCCAGATGGTCAGGATGTTGGACATTCTGGCTGAATACCTCGCCAAGAATCGCTACCCGTTCCAGGTACATGCTGCACATTGTCAGGGCTGCATTATTCATTTCTAGTACCACACAGGAGCCACATTCACATACAAAACGTTACACTGTTCAGAGGTGTGTCCTAATAGCTGACTATTTGATAACTCAATCTAAGGAGCCTGATTTGACTGCCAGTCTCACAGAGAGTAAAAGTAGCAGTGGCTGGAAAATGAGGTCATGAAACAAAGGATTCTTACATGTGGGTATATTGGGGTGCTGAATGTCTGATTTTAGCACATCATCGGTATCGGCAGATATTGGCTTTAAAATGAAATATCAGCCAACATTTCTGCCAGTATACAAACTGATATTTTTTTTTTAATATCTTTTTTATTTTTTATTTTTGACAAAGTTAACAGGTACAAAGCATAAACCCTAAGTTAAAGTATTATTCCTTTTTTTGCAGAATGAATGAACATTACATACACTGAAAATTATTTCATGTCTTGATCTGCTGGTGGCCTTCATGATAACAGTAACGCTGGAGATATACTTGCTTTTTAACCTTGCATTCGTGTACGCATCCAGCTGCATCGTGAGTGTTTTTGTATATATACTCGCCTATAGGAGACACGTTACTGAAAGATACCTCTTGAGGGCACACGAGAGCTCAGGCCAAATACATCTTTCAGATGTGTGGGATGTAAACATCAGACATGGTGACACTCGCGGAGGTTATTATCATGTCAATGCTGAGATAAAGGCAGAAAAGGTGACAGTGGCGGAGGTGCATAAGGCCTCTAAATCCGACCCATGGGACAATGGGGAGTACGTGTCTCTCATGCTGGCTCTTCTGCCATTTGTAATCTCCGGTGCTGTGTTTACTATGTCACATCTGCTCTGCCTCTATGCTGCCCCTGCTGTTTATATACATACTGCAGCTCGTTTTGAGGACGCACACACGACACGCCAAACCAATGCCGAGAACGCATGGCAGCCGTCGTGCATATGCGTAGTTAACAGCAAGTGCATCTCTGGCCTATGCATAATATGATAATTCCACAGCAGAAGAGACTTGATGATGATCACTAAAATTAGGTGGGGAAAAGGTGGATATGTTGATATTGTTTATTGGCCAAATGAGTTGTTGAATGTCAGCGTATTGGATACCAGCAAAAAAATCCAATATAACGCATCCCTGTTCCAGAAATTAGAAATCAGCAGGAATCAGCCGTGGAGAAGCATAGAAAAAGCTGGTTGTAGCTCTCTTACACTTTGTCTTTCTATGTTTGTCTCTCAAGAAAAACCAACAGGCCAATACACTGACATAAGTAATGTGTGCTGTCTGTCTACTGAGCTCCTCTGCTCCGCTTCAGTATTACGTACTGCACTGCTGCACTGCACCTCTCCAAAAAGTCAGTCAGTGATAGGCAAGACTTGACAAAACAATAATCTGACTTACTAAATTATTAGTTGGGGACTCAGGTTGCTGGCAACATTCAGGTCCACTATATGATGCTATAGTTTGCATTAACATAGAAAAATTAATTCCACCTGTTATGAGTGCTTGAATATTTAAAGGTAGGCTTTTGTGCAAGGACATTTTTCTGTTAAAGGGGGTTTCTTTGGGAGTTTTTCCCTCATCTGTTGCGAGGGTCTAAAGACAGAGGGATGTTTGCAGTAAAGTCCTTTGTGGCATATTGTGATTTGTGAATATGGCTCTATAAATAAAATAGAATTTAATCAAGTAGTTCTCTGCTTGTTAAGTGTTCATAGATCAAAAGGACAAATGTCTATTGTGCTTTCTGCTCAAACAAAGTATTTGCTAGAACAGTAAAAACTGTCTTTGATTACCTTTTTAGTGTTATTTGCGAAAGACCCCAACATTTTTGACCATATAATCCAAAACATATGGTGCTGTCCATCTGCCAGTGGTAACGATGAAAACGAGAAACCAGCTGTATCTCCAGTATCTCCAGAAAAGGTGTCATGACGAACAGTTTGACTGTTGTCTTTTAGTCTGTTCACACTTCAGGGGGCTTTTTGGGAGATTGTGTCAGGTGGGTTAGACTCTGATGAGGATCAGATGTCAGTGTTGTTGCACATATACTCTGCCAGGCTGAGAGTTAGTGTGGTTATTTATATCAACAAGTTATTTCCAGCTCAACTTCTGTAAGTCGCTGGACTCTGGATGTTTTTTCTGACTTCAGTGTAGACTGTTGTGATCAGTCTGAGCGTATAGACTGGGAACGATGGCACGTAAAGCAAAGTGATGCCAAGGTCACACTGGATAGCTGCCCGGGAAATTTAAAAACAGGTTAATTCTCTCCGTTTGCCTCTCTCCCCTTCAGCGGCTGGACGGTTCTATAAAGGGAGAAATCCGAAAGCAAGCACTTGACCACTTTAATGCCGAAGGCTCAGAGGTATGTATACTAATAATTCAATGTTGTTGAAGGAGTTTGAGTAACAAAGTAATGCATTTATGCTCAAATGCACAACACATTTATTAGAATATCTGCATATCACAAAAGGCACTCTCATGTTTTCAGGACTATGGTAGTTGCATTTTGTGCCTGTTTTTTTTAGCACTTGAAGGATTTATTTTATGAATTGTGTAAAAATGATCAAATATACATTATCACTTGAAACATCTTCATCAAAGTTGATTGATGATTACCATTTCCATATTTTGTTCTTATGATTCATAATGCAAGTTATATTTACAAATGTTGGTGTGTGTTTTAGTGTGGATTACATCTGTTTGACCTATTTTCCAGGACTTCTGCTTCCTGTTGTCCACCAGAGCTGGAGGTTTAGGGATAAACTTGGCCTCAGCAGACACCGTAGTCATCTTTGACTCTGACTGGAATCCTCAGAATGACCTGCAGGCACAAGCCAGGGCTCACAGGATTGGCCAGAAGAAACAGGTAATCCATGGCTCGAATTGACTTGGTTTATCTGTAAATATCAGTGCTTCTGCACTCCTTGAAAAGTCTTGAGAGGCATTGAATCTAAAAATAAGGCCTGAACTGTTCTTAAAATATCTTTCATCAGTCTTTCAAAAGTCGTAACAATTCAGATTTTGGGATTTTTTTTAATGTTGCACCCTAAATGCTCAAAAAAGGGTCACTTTGAAAAAGTAATAATTTACCAATGGCATCTTGCAATAATGTCATCAAAAACACATGTTTTATGTCACAAAAAGTATTTGACAAGATTCTCCCATCTCTAGTAACTGTTGAAAAAATGTAAAACTTAAATTTAATTATCAGTGGGATTAAAAGTTCTTAAAAAGTCTTAAATCCCCTTTCCTGTAAGATGAAGGAATCCCTGAAGATGCTGCAGAATGGGTACAATTATTTTACAGTAAAAAACAAAATTACATCTATATTTTCCTGTCATAGGTGAATATTTATCGGCTGGTAACCAAGGGGACAGTGGAAGAGGACATCATTGAGAGGGCAAAGAAGAAGATGGTTTTGGACCATCTTGTCATTCAGAGAATGGACACCACCGGTCGAACTGTGCTGGACAGCAACTCCGGAAACACAAAGTAAGAAGTCAGAAATCAGTATTTGTTTAATTTTGAGATCCTGAAGCTTTCTGTTTGGTTAATATTTCTGCATTTTATTGCAGTTCAAACCCATTCAATAAAGAAGAACTGACTGCCATCCTTAAATTTGGTGCAGAGGAGCTTTTCAAAGAGCCAGAGGGAGAGGAGTCTGAACCACAGGTATTACAGAGACTAGCAGTTGTCTGTGTATTATAAATGTTTGTGTTGATACAGCTGTAAAATTACAGCAGTTTCTTTGTGTCTGCAGGAGATGGATATTGATGAGATCCTGAGGCTGGCTGAAACAAGAGAAAGCGACCAGGGCTCAAGTGCTACAGATGAACTTCTTTCTCAGTTTAAGGTGCCTGCAAGTGATGTATTGTTGTGTAAAGTATCTAAAGCTGCGTTACCACTACTTTGGGTAAAGTACCTGTGGAAAGTCTGCAGAAAACAGAACAGGTTTACGTGTCATTTTCAGCACAAACAGAACAGGTACTCTATTGATCAGTCAGTGGACTACAGTGTTTCTAGCTCCACCATTTATCATTGGATCAGCTGCGTTTACATACACACCTTTTCTCAATCTAATTGAAAGATTTTGGGTCAACTTTTTACACAGGATGTCCTCTAATATGATCTGGTGTTTCCTTGTGCCGACACATGTAAACGGAGCAGCTGTGTGACATGGGCAAAAATGATGAATATAATAAACTGACAGGGCTGCCAACTCTTGCACCTGAGACACACGCAGACACTTTTCACACACTCTCATGCCGCAAGTGCATTTTCTCGCAGTGAAAAACAAATAATGGTTAACTTCTGACTGTAGCACAGCGCTCTCTTCCAATGGTTATGGGGTCTTTCGAGTAACTCAGTCAACTTAATGTCTAAAATGGATTATATCATGTGTTCAGTGTAGTATTTGCTGTTATGATGCTCTTAATCAAGCAACAGCAACACTGTGATACCAAGGTATATCTACTGGAGGCAATTACGAGGATAAGAAGTGAGGACTAAGCATGCACAGAAAAAAACACAGCCAGGGATAAATCAGCCTCATTGTTTACATGATACATATTTTCTTTTGATCAGCTTATGAAAAGGTTTAAACTACCCCTCTACAACCAAAACACTGTTGTGTGTCAAACTCAACAGGACTGAGCCAGACTGCTCGTTGGAAACGAGGCATAAATTCTTTACTGGTTTCTAATTCTTTCCTTGCTTCTCCTCAGGTGGCTAATTTCTCCAGCATGGAGGAGACGGCTCCAGAGTTTGAGGATAAACCCGTGCGGGAATGGGATGACATCATCCCCCAAGATCAACGACGCAAAGTCGAGGAGGAGGAGAAGCAGCGGGAGATGGAGGACATCTTTATGCTGCCCAGAAGCAGAAGTTCTAACAAGAGGGTAATTTACAGATTGATTTAAATAAGAAAATTTGTTACAGATAACTGCTGCATCACAGCAGCAGACTTTAAAAAAGACTTATCGTCATCCAGCAGCATTATAAGATCTTGAGGCTTTGCTGTGGTTCCTCTGTGTGTCAGGCTCAGGCCAATGACAGCGACAGTGATGTGGGCTCCAAGCTGAAGCACCGCTCGTCGGGCTCTGACAGTGAGACCGATGATAGTGACGATGACAAGAAGCCAAAGAGGAGAGGCCGACCAAGAGCCCGCAAAAACAACGTGGAGGGTTTTACTGATGCAGAGATCCGCAGGTGAAGTTTTCAATGAGCGTTCATGAGCATTTTGTATCAAGGCAAAATTTCTCACATGAACATATTCAAAAAATATTGAATTTTGAAAATATTCATAATATCATCAACAGGTTCATCAAAGCATACAAGAAATTTGGATCTCCGCTGGAAAGGTAGGCAATGTTAAACGATACTAAAAATAAGTGTTGTGTTTCATGATTTGAATGCATCGTTTGTCAGACAACTTAGTTGCTCAAATGTTCAAGTTGCTCCTGTCTGTATCCAGGTTGGAAGCCATCGCCCGAGACTCCGAACTGGTCGACAAATCCATAGCAGACCTGAAGCGTCTCGGTGAACTGATTCACACCAGTTGTGTGGCTGCAGTGCAGGAGCATGAGGAACAGCTGAAAGAGAACCCTGTTGAAGGTGTGTTGGTTTTACTTGTTTAGAGGTCTTTGAAATTGCAACATTTTTTTTAGGTTCAAACATTATACATGTTATTATTTCAGCCAAAGGTCCTGGGAAACGACGAGGAATTAACATCAAGATCTCAGGAGTCCAGGTCAATGCCAAGTCCATCATCCAGCACGAGGAAGAGTTTGAACCGCTGCACAAAGTGGTGCCGGCTAATCCTGCAGAGAGAAATAAGTAAGAATCAAAAATACTAACTGATCCCCAGGGGGGTGTAAATATGCTCATTATGGAATTGTGAAAACATCAATGAAAATTACCAAAATGAAAAATCAGTCTGTGGGAATTTAAATTATAATAAGGATAATTTGCTGAGTGTGTAAAGTTTCTAAAATATAATAAACTATAAAACTGTAGCTTATGCTAAGCTTATGCTTATGCAATGTATGAAACTAGTGTGTAATTTAAAAATATAAAAACACAAATATTTGTGCATACCACTGCAAATAGAAGGAGCAGCACAGGGTTTGCATTAAGGAAAGATTTTAAGAGAAGTGCATCTCTGTTGCAGATTACATTGACAAATCTGTTTCCAACAGGTTTAAACTGACATGCAGGGTCAAAGTAGCCCACTTTGATGTAGACTGGGATCTGCAGGATGACATTCAGCTCTTGCTCGGTACCTATGAGCATGGCTTTGGCAACTGGGATCTGGTCAAGACTGATCCTGACCTGAAACTGGCTGATAAGGTAAATGTTAGTTTTCTACCTTTATCATTAAGTTGATTAGAAATGTATAACATTCCACCAAAACTGGTCATTTTGAAAATAAAACCATTTATAAGTCAAGACCTAGTTAAAAGGTTAAGATTTCAGTTTTTTGTGTATTTGTCATCATTACCACTTACACCATAATCAGCAGCACCTCTTTAATCAATTATGTGTCCGACATCCCTCTGCCCAGATTCTCCCAGACGATCCAAGCAAGAAGCCTCAGGCCAAGCATTTACAGGCGAGAGCCGAGTACCTCCTCAAGCTGCTGAAAAAAGAGCAAGACAACACAGAGCTGTCTAAAACAGGGGAGGAGGTATGCTGCTACCAATCACTGAGCATGTCATCCATACTGTTATCCACATGATGTTTGCCTTGGACCCACCACCCACACAGCTCACCCACTGTCTCCTTCCAAAGGTCAAAGTGAGAAAGAGGAAGCCCCGGGTGAAAAAGGAGAAGCAGATTCTCAAGGACGAGCAGGGCAACGACATCTCCTCGCCTCGCCTGTCCGACAACCCGTCAGAGGAGGGCGAGGTCAAGGTCAGTGTCACCTGCTAGTCTGTGGCATAAGTTTTCTGCTGCCTACAGTTCACAAATCTATGTGCAGGGGCTTGCTGGAGCTGATGTTTTCCACCTTAAAACATGTTACTACATGTACAACTTGCCCTTTTAATTTGCAGGTGTTGTTGTCGCCAGAATAAGAAAAGATTTTTACTACTTATCTCTAGGGATGAACAAATTTGATTTTGCAGCCCAGTAAAGTCACACCGACTGCAACCCTCGGCCTCGATTAGTGGATAAATTACACATAGAACTAAATTAGGCCCTGCCATGTAGCAAAATACACAGTAACAATTGCAACACCTAATCAAACAAGTGTTATTCTGCTTTATTTTTAGATGAGCAGAGTAAGACTCCAATCAGACAGAAAGCAGAACTGTGGAATTAGTTTCAGTGAGAGTGAAGCGTTTTGCTTGCTGCTTTTGCCTTGCTGTGTGCCTTGCATTTTTCTGCTCTGTGCGCCCCACGTTTTTGCTGGAGCACCCTGAGCGCCTCAATTTGACACTACTTCAACTCTGAGAGGTAAAAGCACTCAATGTCCTCTGAGGTTTTCCTATTATCCAATCAGATGCATGAAAGGCGGGGCCTTCTGTGGTGTTGATGACAAAAAGTAGGGGCCTATATGGTTTGTGTGACTTTTAACTTCAGCAAGCCACAAATCTGAACAGATTGTCGCCTGAACTACTTTCTGCCAACCATGATTAGGCCTGATGATCGACAACAGATTGTCAAACTGTCTCGACTCATCTTAATTAAGCCTTGAATCGACCATCATCCAGGCAAAGCCCCTGGACCAGCTGCTGATAGTCCCGGTGATTGCTCTTCTTTTTGTGAGTCTCATGGTCACACAAGGATCTCCAGTTTCCTGTGAGCAGCGTACTGTTTGGGTACAGACTCTCACTCTCAGTCAGAGCCATAGCAGGAGCCATCTGCCTGTCTGTTTTTTATAAGACTTTATTTATAGAGATTTGTCAGATTTTCAGACATGAACATAAAATGTAATCTCAAAGTACATCCATGAACAGAAATGTAGAGACATGGAAGGAAGAAAAAAAAACAAAAAAAACCAAAAACATCATAACAAAATATGTGCATTGTAGTGCATTTTAGCATATATAGGGCAGACCACTTGTAGAGGCGTGAATTCAAAGTTCCAGGTAGAGTTAGGTAGATTATTCACAGTTTATCAGTAGATCCCCACTAAGGTTTCCCTTAATGGAAACGTCGAGGGTGCATCTTATTTTTTCCAGCTTAATGTCCTGCATCACATCTTCCACTGGCCCTGTGATTGAGAATTTTATATCCTTTCAGTTACATAGAATTGCACGTCTAGCTAATAGGGAGGAAAAGGCAATGACCCCATGTAAGTGAGCGGGGATATTGGAATCATCTGCTATCTATTTTTAATGCAGCTTTAAGGTACAGACCTGTGAGTTTACCTCACAGCAAATTAGTGGTTAAGCTCAGGACAGGTGATTCTGTGGTTGCCTCGTAACAATTATTATTTTTGAAAGATATTATTTGGCTTTTTTCGCCTGTATTTGATGGGACAGTGTGTACATGTGGAAGGGGGAAAGAAAGGGGATAACATGCAGCAAGGGGCCGAGGCTGGAGTCGAACCTGTGACTGCTGGGGCGAGAACTCAGCCTCTGTACTTGGGGGCACCCGCTCTATCCACTGAGCCACTGACACCCCACCTTGCAACAATTATAAAACAAAAAGACGCAGCCACCTGCAAAATAGACTTTAGCCTCATTCCCACAGCACAAAAAAAACTGCTAACATCTGTCTTTTTAATGTACTGAGAATGATTGGCGTTCACACCCGGGTCAAATGACTCTGCAGTAGACACGAGTTTTTATCGCCTTCAATTCATCTGCACTGAATTTGAAAGAGAGACTGAATAAGTAAGAGATATAGAAAGAGAAGAAACCACTGAAGAGTTTTCAATGACCTCTGTTCCTGCTGCTGTCTACTGTTTATGTGTTCTCCGGTCTGTCTGTGATGTCACACGGACACACCAACAAAACAACCCACACACGAAAGCTGACAGACTGTTTTTGAAAAACCTGCATACACATGCTAATTTTGGGTGGAAAAGGGGTGTCGTGGTACATTAGATTAGGTAAATCCAGCTGAATCCTTGTCCTTTCTTATTGTTTGACCTTCAGTTATATTGTTTAACATATGTTGTCTCTTCTCTGGTGTTTGAGCAGGATGATGGAGCAGAGAAGTCCCCTGCCAAGAAAAGACAAAAGAAAAAGGATAACAAAGAGAACAAAGAAAAACAGGGAACTCCTAAAAAAGAGAAGGACGGGGACAAAGAAAAAAAGGGCACCAAGCCCAGAAAAGATAAGGTATTTCTGCAAAGTATTCATAACCCCATCATACGTGATTTGCACTAGCTTTTTGAAGTTTATATTGATACATGGTTGATGGAAAACAGATTTTTGTTGTAGCATAACAAAAATCGGCCTTTGTATGAATGAGTTAATTGTCTTCAATTTCTGGTGTTTTTGTACTTTAGGCTAAAGGAGCCAAAGGGAAGAAGACTCAAGGTCCAGTTCACATTACTGCCGGGTCTGATCCCATTCCCATCGAAGGAAAGGAGGACGATGAACTCGACCAGGAGACTTTCAGTATTGTGAGTCTCTCCTTTAGATTTTATGCAAAGATTAAGCCAGTGGAGTTTGGAGGTATTTCTGAGGAGTGCACTCCAATAACATTGGCGATTTGTGCACGTGTGTAGTGTAAGGAGCGCATGAGGCCGGTGAAGAAGGCCCTGAAGCAGCTGGATAAACCAGACGAGGGTCTGACCGACCAGGAGCAGCTCCAGCACACTCGCACATGCCTGCTGAAGATTGGAGACCGAATCACGGAATGCCTTAAAGCTTACAGTGACCCCGAACACGTCAAAATATGGCGGAGGTGAGATGATTAGCTATTATCTTTGTGAAATCAGTCCTGATTTTTATCCTGTTTAACTCTGATAATGATTATTTTGTTCCTTTTTTTGCCAGAAACCTCTGGATTTTTGTGTCCAAATTTACAGAGTTTGGTGCAAGGAAGCTTCACAAGCTTTACAAAATGGCACAGAAGAAGCGATCTCACGAGGAAGAGGCAAGTGGTTCATATTTTTGAGTTGTTAACACTCTGGTTTATCAAGTGTTAGGAAGTAAACATGATGTTTCTATACTGACCAACCCTAAAAATTCCTGTGACATCTCCAGAAGGAGCAGAAGAAGAAAGAGGATCCTGGAGCAAGGGTGAAAAACTTCAGACCAGAGCCCTCTGGTTCCAGTCGGGACTCCACGAGTACTCAGTCCTCCAAGCCTGCCCCTCACTCGACTCAGCCTGGCCCCCACGGACACCACAGAGAGCCGTACAACTCAACTAACAAGCGGCACTTTCCCAATGATGGTACATGCTGATAGAATTCTTTTAGTTTCAGCAACGGAAATGTCTGAACAGAGTGAGCGTTACGCCTTGATTCCACCAGCAGCATGTTGATTATGTCTGCGACACTGTTTTGCTCTGTCCGCCACGCGGCTCTGTATCCCCCCGGGAGCGTTTCAGAAGCGGGGCGTCCTTCCAGCTGATACTGTAGACTTGCTGAGATTTTATCTTGTAATTTTTTTCTTTGATTTTTTTTGTCATGATTCTACCATAGCCTGATGTTTTTACCCACTTCGTTGTGCTGCAGCCTGCAGTCCAGCCAAGAACCAAGTAGATCAAAGATCTGGTTGTGTTTCAGTGCAAAAACATGCTCATCTTAAATATTACTCAGATTAGTGAAAATAAAATCCCGCTAAAGATGGAATACACTGAAAATTTGTGGCTGTGTTTGAGTTAAAAACATATCCATCTCAATGATTGTACAGATAAGGAATTTACAATTCAGATGCAGACAGACCCCTTGCAATTTAGCTGCAGTGATCTTTAAAGCTGCTGGCAGACAGATTTTCTTGACATTGGACAGGGTAACTTTTCCCCTGTTTCCAGTCTTTGTGTTAAGCTAAGCTAACCGTGTCCTGGCTGTAGCTTCATATTCACCACACAGACACAAGAGTTCTGTCAACTGTCTTATTTAAATGTCTGGAAGAAAGTGAAAGAGTTTTTCCCAAAATGTTGAAACGGTTCCTTTAAGATTTACAGAAGTTTTTACATGTGTAATTGCAGATAGAGGAGACTGGCAGAGGGACCGTAAATATAATTACCCAGGCAACAGCAACCAGCCATGGCAGGGTGACCGACATCATCCATACGATCGCTACAAGGATCACTACGGAGATCGACGTCCACATGGAGATCCGTACCGCAGCTCAGGCGGTTACCGCAACAACAGCTCCCCCCGAAAAAGGCCATATGAGCAGTACAGCAACGACCGGGACCACAGAGGCCACAGACCCTATTATGACAGGTGAGAGTTACTCTGATTACATGTTTTTAAATATGAGGGAATCAGTGCTGGAATAAGTATTCTAAACCTTTACTGAAGTACAAGTATTAATACCGAACTTTGAAATTACTTAAGTATTACCTGCTAGATCTGGCTTTAATATTACACACACGTATCGCTCTGTGCACAAAATGCACTTTTGAAAATCAAGCTTTAAAAAAATATTCTACATCAATATTTCTTTCTACTTTCATTGACATACTTTTTAATCATCATCAGTCTTAATCATAAATATCAAATGTTCATTAATTTTCAGAATTTTACCCTTTAAATGCCAGTTTTTGTCATGTTGCCAATATGTTTTAGATTTTTAAAAAAAACACAAAACATGAATTATTTTCAATATACTACATGCTAAGTAGATTTTTTTTGGACAGTCAGTCAATGATTTGCAGCAACATTGATAGTGACAGTGCACCTAGTGGAAATAGCATATATTTTCTCCAAATGACAAATATGGTAAAAAAATGATGTCATCAGGTGGAAAAAAATAAAGACAAAATCTAAGTCAAAAGCCCAGAATGACACCCAGAAATAAAACAATGCATGTTTTTATGCTTTGATCAGTAATTGCAGTTTGAATGGATTTCATGGTGCATCATTTGCACGTAACAGTATGAATTTAACAATTTTGCTTGCACTGTGTATTTTAGACTAATTGTAGGAGCTGAGCTGGAAAATTTTAAAATTAAACAGAAATATGCAATCTTGCCCAAATGTATGCCATATACAGGAACACAGGCAAAATTATCAAAGAATGAAAAGTGCGTAAAATGTACAATTTTCATAAGGTTGTGCCCATTTTCACTCCTTTATATACAGTTGGGTAGTTTGTTCTACAATAATGAATCATATTACAGAAGATCATCATGTGTTTGTGGTGTTGCTGTCTCTTGAGAACAATGTATCTCTAAAAAGGTCAAATTTTCCTGGTGTCAGAAAAACCAGCCCTGTTCTCATTTTGTGATGAAGCATTTTCCATTTCATCAAGAAGGTTTTTAAAGAGTTTATTTATCTTAAAGGTCCAGTGTGTGGGATTTAGAGGGATTTATTGGCAGAAATTAAATATAATATAATGCGTATATTTTGTTTTGCCTAAAATTGCCTTAAAAAAAAAAGAAACTTGTTTTCATTACCTTAGAGTGAGCTGTTTATATCTACACAGGGAGCGGCTCCTGGTCTATGGAGTCCATCATGTTGCAATTTTACATTGGGCCTAGAATGGACATACCAAACTCCAGCTTAAGACAGGTCCATTTGCCTTTTTTCAGTCAGCCTCTGTAGTCAGGAGCACCTCCGCTACGAGCCGAGTGGCACAGGAAAAAAACATTTTTATTGGGAAACTGCTATATTCAGTGTTTTTACCGGTTTAAATTCCTGGGTACATTTGTTTTGCAAGGAATAGACCTCTGCAGATAATTCACATCCAAGTAAAAAGCTGCTGAACTTTCGGATATGAAGTGATCGGAGGAAAAATGTAAGCACTCATTAGCAGGTGCTGAGCTAGTGGCCCCCTCAGCGACAAGCCAAACAGTCCTGGAGAAACGCTGATTTGTAACGTGAAACTGTTTAATTCAGTGTGTGGATGGGTTTAAATCACCGGGTCCATTTGTCTTGGAGAGAAAGAGACCTCTGTGGATAATTCAGCCCCTGAAAAAATCTCATGAATAATGAACACTGAACAAATCCTAACCGGGAGTTTGCTCTCGGCACATAGGAGATGTTTCTGCTGGTGGCGATTTGCTATCCTCACTGCTGGATGCCACCAAATCCTACACACTGCTCCTCTAAGAAGGGGAATATTCTCGACAATACTGGAACAATTCAGCCTTTATACCTGGAACACACTGCATGCGTGAGCGGTGCGTGACAGCAACCTTGACGAACTGCAGCGTGTTGCATGCTCGTGGTGCTCACACTGGCAGTGTTGTTCTGCAGGACTGCCTGCTGCTATGAGTTCTGTATTTCCACAGTTGAAAGCACATATTTTGCTCATTTATGAAGCCGTACAGCTCCTGCATTGTCAACAACACGGCCCTGTAAATATTAAATAACAAAATACGTTGTGTCAACAACTGGTGGGATTCTGTCAACAGACATGCCGTCAGAAGAATTTTATTTTGAAACAGAAGCAATGCGAAAACATGTTTATTACTTTTATGCAGTTACACATTTTAACATACAGCACCAATGTACAAACATCTGAAATGTCCCCCAAAGGAAATATGTGACAGTGTCAAAGCAAATAATAATGATAATGATAATAATAATAATTGCAATAATAAGATTAATCACAATAAAACAAAAAACAGGAAGTTAAACGCAAATTTGACGTGCAAAGGGTCTTAAATAAATACAAATGGCAGTAAATAAAATGAAAAAGTATTTAAATACAGCATCAGTCAGGGTATATTCCACATTTCTCACAGTAAATTGACATTTTCACCTCACTCCTCTAATGCCTCTTTAATACCACCATATTTTACACACTTCAAGAACTTCTTCCAAATATTATTTAACTCAGAGGCTGTCTTTCACACTCTATAAGTTAGTTTCTCAAGAGCCAAACTTAATGTTAAGTTTCCTAACCAGTGGCCAAGACAGGGACATCTAACACTTTTCAAAGCAGGAAATGTTGAGATTTTGAAGCAGATATATTTGTATTTTCTCATCTCTGTGACAGTTGAAGACATTGAAACTAATAAAAGGTATAGAGTGGTATAGAGTCAATACAATTATCTAAACACCATTTTCATGGTGTAGTTCTGCTGAGAACCACTGTTTTTCCGCAAGCCACCGTTTCTCTAGATTTGCCCCCACCCCCCGACACTCAGGCAGGTAGTGTGTTCCAGGCATCAGTTTCTGACATTCAGAATCAACACACCTGGAGACACAGTTTCCGCTGGGACAGGAAGTAGATGGAAATTGTAATGTGAAAAGTAACTGAAGCTGTCAGACAACAGTAGTGGAGTAAAAAGTATAGCATCTCCCTCTGAACTGGAGTGGAGTAGAAGTAATGTACAGTCCACCTCTTTCATGTCGTAACACTTGTTTTTAAAAAATGCTATAAATGATCTTCCAGGCATTCAGACCCCAAAAGAAGACGTCCTGATGAATTCCGTCCCAACTACCACCAGGGAAGAGAGGGCCCCCCTCAGGACTTCAGGAGAATGCCAGAGCACAGGACAGCAGGTCCGCCCGGGCCCGAGCACTATAACAGGCCCTTCCACCCCGACAAACCTCCTCCACTGCTGGACCCCCGCTCCCCGCAGGCTCAGAAGTCTCCCCAGGACTCCCGCTCTCCTCCAGAGCGTCCCATAGATCCCAATGTGGCGACAGATCCAAACTGGAACAACAGGAAAACATAAAAATAAGCCAGTGCCGGCTGAGAGGCTGATCTGGGTGTTTGTGTCAGGGGTCAAAGCCACTACATGCTGCTGATGGACAAATCTGGACTTGCCAATCATAAGCTCACAGTTGGAAAGGGAATCAACATGTACCCTCTTTACCAGCAAAACTGTTCTGCTCTTTTCTCCCACTGACTGTGGCTGTGAACGACTTGTGCCCTGAAGGTTTGTTTATCCCGTCATCTCCACGATGAAAAACTTGAGCATCTTTATTTAAATGAATTGACTCAAATCAGTCGACCATGGTAAGACTGAGTGGAGCGCTTATGGATGCTTAGTCCCATGGACTACTTTCTAAGCGGAATTTAGGATAAATGAACTGAAGACTGATCTCAATCCTAAAAGTGCCTGAAGGCGTCGGCCTTTCTGAACGGTTAAATGTATGGGATTATTCCCAAAGGAAGCATGACATGGACATTACGTTTTTTGTGTTTAGCTTTAAGTCTTGCAAATGATGTCATTAGAAGATTTCAATACAAAAGAATGTGTAACGTGTTATCCGCACCTTCAAAATGTTTCTCTTGAACATGTAGCTGACCAGAATCACCGCTGGGGGTAAAATGGCGGTGTGAAGGCACGGCCTATTATGAAATTTGAATGATTAATGAAGCCAGTATGTTTCCTCCAAACACTCGACAGAAAGTTTTAGCAAACTCGTGTTGCTCATGTGTACAAATGATCATTATTTCTGTAACTGTGTAGCGATATAAATCATGGCAATCTTCTTGCTTTGTTCACTTTAACCACTTTCCCTTCTTAGTAGGCCCAATGAAATGGAAGCTCTCTAAGCAGTATTTATTGCAACAACTCGTGCAAAGGCTCATAACACTATGACTTAGAACAATCCTTTATTTAAGCCTTTTAGTATTACGATGGTTAAAAATGGTACTCCACTCCAGTGTAGTTTCATTCACTCATCTTTCCACTTACAGTATGAAAGTACTTAATTATGTCTGAACGCCGTAAAACATTTTCTTTCCTTATCTTTGGTTTGGCGATGCTGGTCGGCTGTTAAAAGGTTATCAGGAAGTTGCTGATGACATTTCATTATGTTTATTACCTTTGGCCGCTCTTTTCCTGTGCCAAACCCTCTTTTTTTATGCTTCTCCATTTGTGCCTTATTTATGTGTGTATTATCATACTGTATGTTGTTCATGGACAGTAGCGGGGCCTGGCGCAGGCAGGATGTAGTATTACACTCATGTAAAGGAAATGGCTCTGAGTGAAGTGGTGAAGGGACCATGTATTCTGGTAATCACCATGTTGTTCTGGGGTTTCCAAAAGATTTGATGATTTGGGGGATTTAAAAAAAACAAACATCAGTATAATAAAGAAATTGTGTGTGTGTGTGTGTGTGTCCAGGGCACTTAGTCGACCTGTTTCAGCAAACAGCCAGCGCATCTTTTCTTCCACGTTAAGCAAGCTACAGTTCCTGTATCATATGTTCTTTAAGAAAGTCTAAATAATTTATATTTGTGACAAAACCACTCTTCATGAGAAATGTGCTGTACATATGTTTGGACATATGTAATAAACTTTGTTACACAATGAAAATATGTACTGACATTTACTTTTACTTGACTTAAATCTTCCTGATGAATGCATTTTGTTATGATTTTTGCATTGCCAGGGATGTTTGTTTTTTTTTTTTATTTAAGAGTTTGGTCTTAAAGGGACAGTTCACCCCAAAGTCGAAAACACATTTTTCCTCTTACCTGTTGCACTATCAATCTCAATTGTTTTGGTGTAAGTTTCAGAGTGTTGGAGATGTCAGCTGTTGAGACACTAGATGGCACTCAGCTTATGGTGCTTAAAATGCCAAAAAAGAAAGAAAGAAGACATTTGAAACACTCAACAGCAGTGTCTCTTTCCAAAAGGTAATAGCCCGGTTAACCCTTTGAAACTTGGGTAAATTGGCTTGAAAACATGGGAAGAAGGAAACTTAAAAATTGGTAAAAAAAAAAAAAAAAAAAGAAACTGCAAGATCTGAAAAAGAAAATTACCTGAAAATGGAAATAAAAGAAGAAAAATAAGAAAAAAACAAACAAGAAAATGACCACAGAAATTTCTAAATAGTAATAGTCTAAAATAAATAGTATAAATTTTGTATCATGGTCTGAAAAACAAAAATAACTCCATAGTTTTTTCTTTTAGGCAAAATTTCACGTAATTTTCTTGTTTGACTAATTTCTTGCAATTTGTGGGATATTTCTTGCAAAGTTGCTCACTGTCTTTTTCCCCCAAAAATTCTAAAAAAGTCAAACTTCTGAAGTTTAAATGCTTTTGAAAGACATCTGAATGCAGGAGGATGCTGATAATGTTTACATCTTGCACTGTATTGACACAAGCCCCTTGTCCATGAGTAGATGCACGCTTCCTTCTGCACTGTGATCTTTGGTGGGTGTAGTTCAGTAGAAGGAAAGTGGCTTGGCACTCCTTTCAGTTTTCACTCCTTTCTTATTGCTAGAAGCCACTAAATCCTACACACTGGACCTTGAAACACAATTAAATCGTAATAATTTTAATCCATTTAATACAAGGAATAAGAATGGTGTTTATAATTTTAATATAATGTTCAGACCTGGTCTCCAGCTCAAAAATTGTTAAAGAGGTCTTCAGAGACCTCCTTAGTTAAGAGTGAATAGAGGAGACAGCAGGAGAAATCATTGGTACACAACTAGCACAACTTTATGACCATAATCCTAGCAAATCTACCTCCTCTGGCAGTAGTCCTCTCTAGCATTGGTCTGCACTAAAGAATCGTGCTTCAAGGTAGACCACGCAGGATTCTCTGCTAATGAACGTGCTCCCCAGCTTAAGTAAAAGGAAAAGCAAACCTCAGATTGGCCTCGCTGGTGAAGTGAATAACGCTGTTCATCTTGTTACAATACCATGTTCTCCTGGGAAACCTTGAGTCCTGGAATTCATGTAGATGCAAACTAAATCGGTCCAGCTACCGAAACACTGATGCAAGGCCAAGTACCCCCCCACGTGCTAGTTTTTGATAGCCCCACGTGATGTGCGTTTCACTACCCTCTGTCAACTAACCTGTATAACATAACAGTGAAAAAATTGAGGACTAACTAAGGAATGTTTTCTTTGTAAAGACCATCTCACCTGAGCACACCAATAAACGTCCCGAACACAGAAAATTAGGAAAAAATAAGAAAATACAGGCAGAGTATCTGCAGAAGTAATACATTGCCACACACTTCTACCATGTTATATATGATGATTAGGAGGGATTTGATTTATTATTTTTTATTACAGAAAATCCTACAGAGTATCTTTAAATTTGGGGTAAAGTCATGTTCAGTTATTTAATACAAAACTTTTCATTTTACTTTACACTAAGATTTCATAGTTTTTTGACTCATAAGTCAAAATTTAGGAACGTTCTTGAGGCGTCTTACTTCAAATATCTGCTCATGTTCACCACTACGTCTTTACAGCAGGGGGCAGTCAAACACTGCACATTTTCGTAAGAAAACACACACAGGCCAATTTTAAAAAATGCTCTCACACAAACAGAGACAAAACGGCACCTCATTAACAAGACATTTTCTTTAATTCAATAAATAATTTACATTATAAACAGCTGGTGTGTGGCACCACAATTGCTTTACATACAAATACAGTTTGATCTTTCTGGCATTTCCCATTCAGCTATTATTTTTAAACTCTTTTCTACCATTACAAGTCCGACACAAACAAAATAAGAGCTAAATGGATAAAGAAAACATAAAGTGCTTTAAACTCAGAAACATGAGCACCCCAGAACATGTTCCTACATTCCCTTTCTAGATGAGGTGGGCTGCATTCAGGATGGTTTACATCAAGTGATGACAACCAGCGTGTTATCACGTCCTCCAGGCTAGTATACTGTACAAAGTAAAGACTAGTTTGTTCTGTGGTGTTCATGCTTCTGCAAAAAATCCCTTTTCAAATTAAAAAAAAGTTTCACATTCACCAAAACATCTGATGTACAAAAACAGGAGTGATAGATTCAAAACACAACTGGTAATATACAAATTTTAAACTCACAAAACGTATGTACAATCTCACATTTCACTTGTAGAACCATATACTGTAAAACTCACAACACAAATTACATCTATTAACACAAGATTCAACATTACAATCACTTGTTTGTATGATTTTCTTTTTTCTTTTTAGTCAAACTGCACCATTACATGTTCCAAATAGCAGTAGTAAGGCCTGCCGAATACTTCAGTGTAAAGGATAAATGACTGAAAAAGTGTGCCCGAGGAGTAACAGGGAGGACTTACACATTAGCAGGTACTGCAGCCAAAGTTCAAATGGAAAGTGTTATCATGAAACACAAGAAAAGCAAAGGTGAGAGTGCTAAAACGGAAACTAACGCTGCGTTTACAGTGTGTTACTGTACTGCAAATTCACCCACAAACACCAGTTATATACTGTTAAGAACCCCCCCCCAGTGTGAATATTTAAGACTGAAAGCTGGAAATTTAGTAGTAAGGGAAATGTTGGCACAAGGGCTTGTTCTTTGGCAATGACTTAAGCCATGAAATCACGTCTACAGACATATGCTTATCATTTACGCACCGAGCCACAGTCAGGTCAGCACACTGCGAGTCTATAAAGCGCTGAAGTGACTGGAGGTGACGTCTTTATAGCTAATACTAACAGCATCTACACCACTGCGGCTCGAAATGGAGTTTAAATTTACAAACTGCTATCAAAGAGGTGTCTCAGTTTGATTGGTTGATCTACATTCTGTAAACGCTATGAAGTGCCCTCAGCTAAGTTTATTCTGTTGCTTTTCTTGTCAGCTACATTCACATCACAGATACAAAACACGGTCTGATCAACAGCTCCAACAATAGACTGGAAGTCTTTATGAAAAATGAAAAGAGATTATTTTTATCAGTTCTCTTTTGGGAGTTGCTACTTGGCTGATAAGGGGTCGTTTTGACAGACCGTTGGAGCGCCTCATCTTTTCTATTTC
This sequence comes from Plectropomus leopardus, assembly GCF_026936395.1. Taxonomy (NCBI): domain Eukaryota; kingdom Metazoa; phylum Chordata; class Actinopteri; order Perciformes; family Serranidae; genus Plectropomus; species Plectropomus leopardus. The sequence continues at coordinate 35,566,469 of NC_142182.1, forward strand.
TGCTAATTTTTTGGGTGCAACTGAAAAAACATGGGAAAGGTTTCTCCCACTGGAGATTAGCGATCTTGTTTCTGCGAACTCCTGCACCCTCAAACACGCAAAATTAACCACTGACGCTGAATTCTGCACACATGTTGCACTAACGTGCGCGCGCACACACACACACACACACACACACACACACACACACACACACACACACACACACACACACACACACAACCTAACAATATGACCCATTAATCTCCACAGCAGACAACTGGAGACGCTGCTCTGACATCCTTTTGGCTGAGTGCTTCCTCCAAAAGGCTCAGGCTTTTCCAAAGCTGGAAACTAATCAAACATAGAGCTGCTTCTGGCCTTAGGTTAACAAAAGCCCCTGTCAGGTCCTCCCGCTCTGCCACATGAGCCACGGAGAGCTTCACTGGCTTGGCACCAATGAGTGGATCGGGGGGGAGGGAGGATCAGCAAACTCTTCTTTCTGCAAAAGATCATCTTGTCCGGCTTCCCATAGGTATGCACGGCCGCTGAGAATGTGGGATTTAATCCCAGGTGGATATCCTGAGCTCTGGAGTGGCTGGGCTCTCTCACCGCTGCTCTCATCAAAGACCAGTCCCATGAAGCAGCTAAACACATGTGATGATAGGTGGGAGCACGGTGACCTCGCCTCGTCATCAGACTGAAGTCAAGACATGACAATACTACTAAAATGAGACTGGGGGCTACGACGGCCCTGCTGGCAAACCAACGGTCACATCACAGAGCCGGAGCAGAGGAGAGAAGCCGATGGACGACACAGCGATGGTACTAACACTCACTGACAGATGCACCATGACGACACTGTTGTAAAGGGACTATAGATGAACTGTGCAACACTCAATCCACAATAAGACAGCAAGGAGGTTAATGAAGAGGAGTGACGGGAAATCTTTGCCCATCTGTGCTGCGTTTCCCGTAAAAGCATCCTTTTCAAAGATGTGGTATCTCTTGCTATTTGAGTGGAGCATTTTCACATCCTCAAAGGCGTAGTAGGCTGCCATGGTGAAGTTTATGTCTCCAGAGGAGAGGAGGTCAAACACGCAGGACTGAAAGTACAGGTCCTCCACTGGTAGCCGCTCTTTGCACTTGGCTTTGGCGGACTGATAGGTGAAGCCGTGTGCCGCCGTGCCGCTCCTGCTCCTTCCTGCGCTGTGGGCCTCCGCTGCTCGAGCCTTGAAGTTCCTGAAGTCGATGCGCTGGTTGGCGGGACAGCCGTGAAGACACAGGTACAAGTCCTGGTTATCACCTTCCTCGGCCGAGTTTACGACTTCCTCCGGCATCCGCACAGCAAAGGTCAGGTAGCGGCCGACCTGCCGCACCACTATGGTTGTTCCTATGTACCTGGCCTGAATCTCCACGTGCTGCCCGGGAACCTTCTCCACCACGCGTAGGGTGTTGGCCCCGTGGCGATCCCCTCCGTTCTTTGAGCCATCTGCAAACGCAGCTGGCAGCTCATCTGTTTCTGCGTGATACATCTTCTGATCCACACACTCCTGGAAGTTCTTAAAGATGATTGTCAGCTGCAGGGGGACAGAAAGTGGAAAAAATATCATTAATGCAAGTATTCAATCATTAGTTGCTGTTTTTTTTTGGGTCACAACAGAATCTGAAGCAATTAATATTAAAATTTAAGCATCACATTTTTTTTTTTAAAAAAAGGAAGTGCTTAAACTTTTGTAAAAGTTTGTGCAATATGTGCCATCCACCCCATAACCCTGCTTAAGTGTCACATTTCAGCGCTGGCTCAACATGGGGGAGGCCAAGGTAAACGCCCTCAAAAAACACGAGTCTCGGCCATGTAAAAATCAGGCCTCAGTTTGCAGACACAAAGACGATCCATTCATAGCGCTGAAGAACCTGCCTGTGAACCCCAGAACTATGCTCCAGGGAGTGGCGTCGGGCCAGGACGCAGTGATATACTCTGCAGCTAATTAAGTGAGACCGCTCAGGACTCTGCAAGCTTGGTTTCATCAGGACACCAATGAGCCATTGTCAGGACAGCCTAGAGACTCTGATGTCTGCTCACTTGGGACAGAGGACAGGGGGGACGTCTGCAGAATACTATATTAGCCTGACAGTTCCTCTGCTGCACCAGCTCTGTCTCCATTCCCCCCTTCCCTCGGGTAACATTTCCCACCTACATTAACTTCTGTTTTCTTCCCTGGATCATTTCTAAAGCTTTTAATGAAAACAAACAAAAGAAAAATGCCTCTATTATCCCTGCATCAGAATGAAGATGAAAATAACCAGACAGTTTTATTTGCTGTAGCCAGAGCAATGCAGCAACACAGAGCTCTGCTAATGCAGATCTTTTTACCAGAGGGGCCTTGTTTGCACAGGTGGCATTGGCTGCTGCCTTGTTTTTCCTTTGTCCAGAATCAAGATCTTAAAAAAGCTGTCTCATTTGCTTCCAAGAACAGCAACATAAAGAAATGTCATTACTTTAAAAGCTAAAATCCCACAAACGCTTAATAGAGTGTCATTAAGAAACCCTGATTGCAGAAAATTATACTTTCAACGAATGTGATTAAGGACAAAGTCCTCTTATACCTCAGTCTAAATACATCAGTTGTGATACTCTGCAAAGTGGCTGTGGTCCACAATCACAGCTGTCAAAACTTTGCCAAATCTAGACCAACTCTACTTTAATATGCCAACAACAAAAACTCCTACGTCTTTGTTTTTGACCTCGAGTTTTACTGAAAGCCATTTCAGAAACAGCAAACTAAGAGATGCACCATTAAACAAAACAACAATCCTGAGGAATGTGCTGCTGATAAATCTATAAAAGAAAATATCTCATAATGTCACGAAAATATCTACAATTTCGTGCAGACACAACACTCCTTCATGTAGTGTGCTCAGCATGGACTCTGTTCTAAGTAGGCCAAACATCAGCCTGAGCTGTCCACTGTGAAAAGTGAAAATGGAGCCTCGTGTTAACATTTGACGCAGCCCTGCTGTTCTAACACTAACATATCATTTATAAAGCTTATCAAGATCTTTGCGATTGGGCTGGGTTTGGCTTCTTTATCTGTTATTATGGACCTCATCCAAACACTAACCAGAGTCCAGTCTGACAGAGGCAGCTCTCACCAGCAGACCACATGGACACAAACTAAAATATGAACGGCAAGATGTTTAAATGCAGCACTGACAAAAAGTCACCAAGAACAAAAACAAAATCAACACATCAAGGTGCAACTAACGATTGTCATAAATTCAGATTAACTTGTTGATATTTAAAAATGATTTAGCCTAGAAAATGTCAGTAAATGCTAATTTTTCACACATTTACATCGCACAAATGATTTTTTGTTCTGTTGTTTGTTTTACCAACAGTCCAAACTCAACACATATTCAAAATAAAATGATAAAAATCAGATAAATACTTATAAATGACTTCAGTGATTAACTGGTTATCACAGTTGTGGATGAATATTTGTCTGTTGATTGTAGTGCTGAAACGACTGGTTGGTTAGTTGATTATTAAGCTTGTTCCAGCTTCTCAGATGTGCATTTCTTTGTCTTAAATTGAATATCAAACCACATATTTTGAGGTTTGGGACTGTTGGTCAGACAAAACAAGACATATGAGGATGTCACAGGGGAAAATTGTGTATTTAATGGAGAAAATAATCATCAGATGAGTCGATAAATTAACATTATTGTTAGATGCAGCCCTTGTTAATAAACTACATGTTCAGTAGAGTTGTAGTTTCTAACCTAAGTGGACCATACTGACATGGATACAGGACAAACAGGAGGAATCCCCACCTTGCTCGTGGCGGTGGCCAGAGACCCCGGCACTACAGGTGTGTTGGTCACCTGGACGGACAGGTATTTGTTGTGGATGAGTGGCCAGGCTCCTTCCACCTTACACGTCTGGAAGTCGTCACCAAATGTCCGGAGGTGTGGGTCTCCAAAGAAGCCACAGTGGGTGTAGTTGGGCGGCGCTGTGTTGCGTGGAAGACTGCGCTCATAGTGGCACACTTCGGGGCCATCTGAGCGTTCCTGGCTGTCGGGCAGGAGCGGCGGGGGCGGAGGAGGAAGTGGGGTGCGGGCACGAGGTTGGGAAGTGGGCCCCTCCTTGGAGCAGTTGTGTTGGCTCATGAGATCCTCTATGCCATGCTGGGCGGAGTGGTATGCCAAGTCCCCCCTGCAGGTACGCGCAGTCCGGCGTACACAACTGTTGTATGCCCGCAGCGCGGTGCAAAACTCCTCCTCTGGTCCAGAGTTTGAGGTGGAGGCCCAAAATTCAGAGTTACACTTGAGGATCTTGCACTGCAGAGTCGCTGTCAGGGAGGAACAAGACATGGGTTAACAAAAGAAGCCAGAGAAACATGATAATGACACAGAAAAGTTATAAATAGATTTTGCTTGTTGTAGGCAGCAGTTCAAAAACTGAAAATCCATATAATACAGTATCTAAAACAAGAATAATCAAGATTTTTTTCCAACTAGCTATCATGAATGCAAACGAATGCCAATGCTTAGACAGCCATTGCTGTGAGGCTGCAGTGCCAAATGTAGTCTTACTTTTCTTACATACTACATTTCAAATTATACGCATTATAATAATTGTAACAAAACTGTAGTTCCTATCTTTTGCCACATACTTTGCTTTGTCTGTCATTTGGAATCTGGTTAAAAAATTGTAAAAAATACTCAAACGCTAAAGGATGGACTAGATAAGGATAGCATAATCGTACTGTATGTTGCTGCTGAGTTTGTTTATGAACCATTCAAACTGACAAATTACATCTATACTTGTACATTTTTACAGCATGAAACTTTGTAATTCTGAGCAAATGGTGAACTAAACCTTTATATAGAAAAGCATAAAAGCAGGTCTGAACCTCCCTTGGGTCAACCTGGGTAATTGTAGCGTACTTCCATTTCACACCCAGTGGCTTAGAGTTTATGTAAAAGTATAAATGCCATTTGAGATCCCAATCTGCACCTTTAGTGATAGTAAAAGCCGCTTGACCGTAGATTGTTGTCTCCAGCTTTATTGCCACATCCGGCCAACTCTTTACACAAACATTCTTTAAACATTTCTCAGGATGCCCTGTTGCCACACCATGTTTGACCAGTATTAACTCTGACTAATATAAGTATTTGAATGGGCTGTGAGAAGTTTCACCCAGTGTCTCAAGGGAGGGGGGAAAGCAATATCAACACTTTGAAGTCACACTTTAAACAATATCTCTCCTGACCGCAGCTCTCCCTCCAACACCCACACTGCCTCTGCGTTTACCAGCCGTTTGATGGATGGCAATAAATTAATCTAGATCTTGACGATCAGTGCATTATCACTTTGTTGTTTGACAGTAAGTGACTTAAGAGGGAAACTGATAAGGGTTTGGCAAGTGTGCAAGGTGAGTTGAATGAGGTGTCCCCACTGCAAAAAGTGGCTCACTTTAATTGTCATATTACATGGATATTAAGTCACTTTAAATGCAAAATATGGATTTCTTATGTAACATTACGCTGCCTCTTCTAAAGCTCACTGGACCTTTTGAAAATCATGTCCAGAATTGCTTTTTTTTGGTGGACTTTAAACATTTCAACAGGCAAATGCAAACCATAATACCACCATCACATTTTGAGCAAGAAAATGTCTTTTAATTTCAAGGGCATAAATCAAAACATCTCAAAATTTATGCCAACTTGAAGTTTGAAAAATAAAGTTATTTCAAGGAGCCTAAGTGAAATACTGAGGCATGCACCATCCCCCAAACAAAACAAGGGCTGAGGGCTGCAGGAGCTCCAAAGAGACCTCTCACTTTGTTTTGCCTTCCTCTAATAAAATAAAATAACACAAAACACTTAAACTAGTCGAGCTTTGCCTTGCAATGGCATGATTGCTCACTCTTAAGCCTGTTGTAATATTTTCCAAACATCCAACCTTTTCCAGGCGTCTGTAAGTAAGCGCTTCGCCCTAAATCTCTGAACCAGTGAATTTGAATATTTTTTTTCATGGAGTTTTGTGGGATACCAATTGATTTGTACGACGGAGGATACACATTTCGCTACTTTAACACAATTTGCGAACTTTAGCAAAACAAAAACAAAAAACAAACAAAAAAAACCCTCATCATTTTTAAGTGCACTTAGTATCTGTAGTTCATTTATTATGTCACCAAAATATTTCGGCTCATAAGTAGTTGCGGAACTTGGCGACTTTGCTCGCAAAAGTGAAAAAGTAGTTCGTGAACGCAAAAACTGTTACGTTACGTTTACGTTTAACATGTAATGACGTTAGGTAATTTAAACTATAGCAGTATTTCCAGCCATAGCAGTAATTTAAACTATAGCAGTGAAACAGCCGGTCGCCTTTTTAAAAACTTTAACTTTTTAATTTACAAGTAAGAAAGTAGCATCTTACCGGAGGGGAGGAGGGAGAGAAACACCGCAAGGACTCTGCACACGTCAAGCGCCGAGGGTCTTCCTCTTTTCCCCATAACCATCCATCCAGCTCGGGGTCGCACTTCACTCCTCTCCCTGGTCAAACCGGATTAAGGAAGGACAGAGGAGAAGAGTTAGAGCCGCCGAGTCCTCGCTGAGAAAACCCACAAAAAGTCCATAAAAGAGGCCTGAAGTCGCTCCCGCCTTTTCATCACTATGTGGTGAGAAGTTTTTGTATTTTTGGCCTCTTTAGTATGATGTTTGGCTCAGCCGCTACAGCTCAGTTAGCTAGCTAACACTCAATGCGGGACAAACGGCTGAGAGAAGCCAGGCAATCTGTCTTCCTTTTAGGGAGTGTCGAGAAGGTGCAGCCTGTGTTAGCCAGCGGACACACTGAACCAATCACGGCTGCCTGTTCTGCCCTTAAACCCCCTCTCCAAGTTTCAAATTACAACTCAATGTGCAGACTTGTTCGACGACGACCGAGTCTTAGCGACCCGCAGAGTACTCGTCCTCACAGCCCTGAGAGAGGCGTCACCAGTGCCATTCTCTACAGAGCGTGCTGAAAGTAATACAGAGCTAAGAGGAGGAAAAGAACCAACAACATTTGACGAAAATGTCACGTTTATTCCCTAAAAGCTGTAGATTATATGATTTGACATTCATATCAGCTCTCACTACTGTGTTTGGCACACCTGTGCCATATGTGCATCACCAGAAATGGTGGCTGCAAGCCAAGTTATCCTTTTCAACCCAGCACTGGTAGAGCAGTTAGCTTACATAGAGCAACCAAAGCCCAATCAACTCTGTTTTACATTAGAGTGGTAACTCTAAAATTTTATAAAAATGCTAAATTTGTCAAACTTAATTTTAGATCATTTCAAAACAGTTTAAAGGTCCTGCATGGGACTAGCATAAAGTGGGCATGTTTGTAAAGAAGAGACTTATGGGTACCCATAGAATTAATTTTTATTCAAATGTCTTGAGAATAGAAATCAAGGGACCCCTGTGAAATGACAATGCCAGTTTTCTGTCACCAAAATTTAGCCCAACTTTGTTTTTATTCATCCCACTTCTTGGGAAGCTAGCGTGACGTGGTTTGTACCACTTCCTCTAGTCTTCCAGTTTCATATGGTAACTGTGTCATCACTATAGCTTTGAAACTCAGCTCTGTATAGCCTCTTAGAGCAGGGATGTTGGCCTGTGATTGACTTGATTTAAAAAAAAAGTTATTAAAGACCTTAGTTGCATCACATGTTGATGCTGACAGCCCTAATTACGATATACGCGTGATGAAATAGTGAAACTGTAAGAACAAGCAGTCTTGACATTCATGTATAGAACTGGAACAAGCTGTTCAAGAATATACATAATTAGGGCTTGAACTAACTCGTACGTTTCTTAAAGATTTATCTGCTCATTTTCTTAGTGGCCGTTAAACAGCAAGGGTACTTTCATAAAACGTTAAACTTTGGTTATTGTTCGGCCTTTCATTCACATTACAAAAGCATTTTGAGGGCCTGAAAATGCAATCTGTGAATCCGGGTTCCAGGGTGAAATCTTTTGAAAATGCCATCCTGTCTGTCGCTGCGAGAACTGGCAATGCGTGGATCCTGTGACAACGGTGATTTCACGCCCACACTACAGGCGCATGGTGTTCTTCTGTAGTGTGCCATTACAAAGTTACACCACCAACTACTGGCCTGGCATGCAAACTACAGCGTTTTTGGTCATTTTCATGGATCCGTGTACAAAAGGGGCGTTCTCACAATGTTATATGAACAGATTTTTTTGAACCGCAAATGAAAGACTTTTCCATTTTTTGTAGGGCCATTCTTTCTAAACATGGCCTTAATTACTAATTTTGTCTATAAAATGTGAGAAAATAATAAGAATTGTCCATTACAGTTTCTGAAAGCCAAAGCTGGCATATTCAAACTGGTTGTTTTGTGTCTTAAACCTAAAGGATTTAGTTTTCATACATGGCAAACAACTTCTCATGTTTAACAAAGTGGAACTATCATAAATACAGCACTTTTGCTATGATTATCCCTTTATGATTAGTCAGTTATCAAAATAATTAGCAGTTAATTTTCCATTGACTGACACATTGATATCGCCAGAGTTTCAGCTCAATGTGTGATACTGTCTAACTCTCCGGTGCATTGTCAGCTTGACAAAGGGTAAATATAAAAATGGGCGACCTACAAGGGTTATTATGAAATTTAACCTCCAAAAGAATCAAATCAAACCATGAGTGTAGGTTTTGTTTCAGTATTGGGGAGGAGAATTTAGAATTAATATCTAAAACCCCATTTCGTGTTATATGCCTCTAATCATGTGTTATAAACTAGTCCTTGAGTTGTCAAATGACCAAAATTCTACGTTAACATTCAGAGAGCATGAGCTGTGTGATCTCAATGAAAACTGCTGCACTCTGGATGGAAATATGTACTTAAGGTAAAAAGATTTAACTTGCAAAACAAACCACAAGGATTGCTGTAGTTTAAACACCAACAATAAGACAAGGAACCATAAGAAGTGATTTGACTTTAGATTCATAAGTACAGTACGTTTTTGCATATTTGTTTAAAGGATTTGAATACATTTCTACCACTGATCAGGAGAGTGGGCAGTGATTCCCTCCTCTTATAGCACCTCCTTTGATTGTCTTGTACAAATGACACAGTACTGCCGTCTTTTCTTGCCATTTAGACCGAAATACACACAGATGGATGGCTGCACACTCAGGTTGTGCCTGGCTCTACAGTGTTTTTCCATAGCGCGGTGAACGTCTTTGTGAATGCTGTCCCTCTGGTGGATGATGGATACATTTATGTACAATGAGGTCTGAGCCTACACATGTTTTCAACAAGGGTGGCCCTATGCAGACTGATTTCCAGCTCCAATACGCCATGTATTCCCATCTGAAGTCAATGACTGCAGCTGAAAGGTATAAGCCTGGCTGTGATGTGTTTTGAATAATTGTGGAACAGTTTTTTGGCACTTTAGTAGCAACACTACGGATGTAGAAGCAACCTAGAAAAATATATTGTCCTATGACATTCTAAGGGCATAGAAATATATATAAGTTTGACAGATGTTAGTCAACTGTACGTTTGAAAAGCTTAGAATCCTTGTTTCTGTGTCACATCTGGAAAAAGATGATGAACAAGATGTTAATATGGTATGTTTCAACCCTGCTCATATAATTAGTCATTTCCGAGCATTTGTCATGAAAAGATTTCTGAAATCCCAATAATAACAGGTAAGCTCTGGTATTCAATAATAGATATCTAGAGATATTTATGGATGACTGAAATAATTTGCAAAGTGACAGTGAAATTAGGGTTGCAACAGAAAATTTTCATTTTTGATTTATCGGCAGATTATTTTTGCGTTTAATCGGTTAATTGTATAGTTTATACAAGGTTAAAAAAATTGAGAAAAATGTTCATTACTATCCACCAGAGTCCAAATTCCTTCTTTTGTCCACCCAAGGACTCTTAATTCTCTGTCATACAGGCTATGTAAAAGAAAAGCTGCAAATTCTCAAATTTAAGAGACGAGGACCCGCAAATGTCTGACATTTTTGCATGAAAAATGTCTGAAACGATTATTCGATTATCAAAATAGTTAATTCTCTCTCAATCGATGATTCGATTAACCGACTCATTGTTGCAGCTCTAGTGACAATGATCCTGGAGAAATTAATTATTTTACAGATTTCTTACATATATATTAATGGATAGCGACTTATTTTGATGTCCAAAATCAATCTTCAGTTAGGACAGTTATTCTTTATTACCAATAAGAAATATCATAGTTTTAGTGTGTAAATGATTAATCAATTAATAGAGCAGTCATTTCACGGGGAAAAAAAATGATTAAACAGCTGTTTTGATAATCAATAAAATCAATTAAGCCACATGTTGAGCAAAAATATCAGACATTCTCATGGTTTCAGCTTCTCAAGTACAAAGATCCACTGTTTTTCTCATTTCAAATCACTGTCAAATGAAAGGCTTTGGCTTTGGGGCTGTAGAAGCAATTTGAAGACATCATCTTAAGCTCTGGAAAATTGTGATGCCATTTTTTACTGTTTTCTGATATTTTATAGAGTTAACAATCAATCTATGGTGGACATAATGATAACCTGCAGCCCTTATTCTCACCACAATGGCTCATTTTATCAGTTTGACAACCACCAATCAAAATGAGGTTAGAACCTCTTCTCCTCATTAGCCTTTTCTTGTGAAGCGTTTGCCATCGGCTATGTTTTGGCTTTTGAACGACAGTTTTAGTAACGGATCAATCGATAGATTGTTTGATGGCCTTTTAATTGATTGATTTTTAACTATAGGGTTTACTAACACCTCTTTTTAGCGAATCAAGCAAATCATGTATGAATTAGGACATGTTGCCACAGAGAGATTTCTACAGAGACATCATCAGAGGCCAGTAAGGTTCTCCAAATGCTGTGACTGGTAAAGGAGACATAAAAAAACAATAAAACATCTCCATAAATACAGTATATAATCCAATATTATGAATAGCAGCTTTAAATCTCTGATATCACCTGTCAAACCTGACACCACTTTGACATTTCCACACACTAAATATGCTGTCGTGTAAGTAATATTGATGAGCTGCAGCTCTTCTCCAGTGTTTCATGATTTGCACTAGCCTGCATTTTTTTCTGTGCATGTGTCTTAACGGTCACAGCGGACTGATCCTCTTTTCCAACAGATGGCGCTTGTCAAGAGCTCTGATATGAAACCTCAAATCATGACACAAACGCACATGGCATTATGAGGACACCCAAACCTGTCATTATATTTGATCTTTATGGACAGCTCGGCTATTGGTCTAATTACATGCTGTCATGCAATTAGGCTTTCAGAGGTGTAAATGTGCAGCCAGCAGGCGCGTTTCAATTGTTGCACCGCTCTAAAGAAGATCATCCTTTTTTTGTTTTGTTTTTAATATTCGGCATGTTGAGAGTAATAAATGCTTTATACAATATGGTTAATAAAATAGCGCAGCATCCATCGATATTTAAAACGATACGAGTCAAGTGATTCATGTGTATTTTTGTGTGACAGCAGCAAATGGATCAAGTTCTCGATATTGCCGAAATCCAGCTCCCCTGACTGTATACATCTGGCTGTAAAATAGACACATTTTAGAACACGCAGATACGGTTTGAAACGCCAGCAAGAAAAGCAAACACCGTCAAGATTCGTGCGTAAAACAAACTTATAAAATGTAGGTTAAAATCCAACTAAACCAACCTTGGCGACTGCATGGGCTCTCCGCGACTCTGGGAGTCCTGCAGGAACCCTGAGGACAGCGAACAGGAGTGAGAGGAAGCAGACTTCTAAAAATTCTCCCCCTTTAAAAAAAAAACCCAAAACAAAACAAAACTCGAACTCGTCCTGTGTGTCACTGTAATCCGAAATCAAACGTACCCAGCGGCTTTCTGAGTGTTAAATCCAGCAGTGCGTGCATGGTATCCACCGATCTGCGTCTCGGGGAAACGAAAGTGCTCTTTTTCTCTCGTTAGTTGGGATTCATTTAAACAGCCACTTCAAGCCACCCGGAGGGGAACTCAGATCTCTGCAGCCATTGCTTAACTCATTTGATTATCGGTCGATCGGAAAGGAGACATTATGATAGATTAAGTCCAGTAATTGCCCTCATCCGCGCGCTGAATCCAAATTGTTAGTTATGGTCGACGTCGGGGAGAAAAAAGCCCTGAGGGCAGAGCTGCTGCTGCTGCTGCTGCGTACGGCCCGACCCGCTGTCTGGATGTTGTGAAATGGCTAGTTAGAAAGTGTGTGAGAGACAATGATCGGCTCTGCATGACGCCGCTGGGAGCCCCAAATCTCAGCTGTGGACCCCCTCCCTTTTTTTTATTTTTATAGTTGTTCACTCTTTGGGAGATAGGAGTCATGAAACAGTGTAGGCTACTGTAGTGTTATTTTCTGTTAGATCAAGTAAAACTAAACCCATGTATTGTCATCTTTGTCATCGTTGTCTTGACAGTGATATTTGCCCTAGTTTTTCCCCCTTATTTCAGAGTAAGGACTATCTGTTCTGCAGGATTAAGATAGAAGTTTCTGCAAATCTGACAACACAAATACCAGCTTAAACTGAATTTAACTCCATTTACACATTGCTTTAATATTCTTATGATTTCCAACAAATACGCTGCATTGCGAGATATACACCCTCACCGGATAACCTTTAGCAGCCCGTCATCTTTGCAAATCACAGGTTGGAAAAAGACAAATCCATAATAATCAGGATTTAATGGAGGATCAGATGGACAAACACTTTGCAGCAGGGAGTTAAGGGGGGGTGGGGGTATGCTCAAAGGCAGAGAGGACTGCATGGAGGCTGCACCTGTGTTTTAGGATCAGACTGCATGCAGGAAAATACCACAAGAGCCACCCCCCACCCTCCTCCTTTTTCCTCTACAGCTTTTCCAGCCTCCACTCTGTACAACATACCAGGTTCTCTCTGCTCCAGTTTCCCTCTGATCAGGAAAATCCGTCACACCAGGGAGGCCAGAGACTTCCAGTATCTGACCCAAGCAGTAGAGTGATCAGTTTAGTGTGGTTACTGTCCCAAATCCAGCAGACATGCAGAGCTGATAGTTAAAACCCCTGTGATTTCACCTTCTGTTAACGCTGATGCAGTAGACATTGCAGTAGGCATGCAGCTACCAGACAGCGCTGTCACATTACATCATCCCTTTGTGCATCCAGCAAGAAACTGACCCCTGTAATCCACTCGTTTACTATCACAGGCCAGACCTGCCCTCCCCAGATGGCCACTGAGAGGCAGCATATTTTACACTGATGTAACCAAAGAACATGAAAGAGTGACACCCCAGTGTGAAAAGAATGGTTTTAGACGTGCCGGATGCCGGCCCCATCTCAAACACAGCTGGCGAACTCGCTGCCTTGCTGAGGTATTATGGCCAGTGAACACAACAGATCTGCTTTACATATCACCACATTAATAAAACACTTGGATTTTTTTATTTGTTGCAGTTTAGTGTCGGCTTCATTTTACAGAACAAATCGGTGACAGTCAGCCATGTAACTATTACAGGCTGGAATAAAAGAAGCGTTCAGTAATGCCTACCCCTGCGGCTCTCTGTGATTTCCTTTAGTAGCCTGTGATTTAGTCCATTATAAAAATCTGTTAAACTCAGGGTGCCTCAGCAAATAAAACAGAAAGTGTGTAGAGGTAGAAACAGCAGAAAAATCTGTCAGAGAGGTGAGAATTCCTGTGAGACCAATGTAAAAAAGATTACAAGCTCCTTGATCCTGGCAGAGACAATTATTTTTCAAACCTTGTGATATAGAACGAATATTATATCCAAAAGAGGCTTATACTGAATGATTTTACTTCAACTTTACTGACACACAGAATTATAGGAAGTTACTGCAATATTTCTGCAACATGATAAACAGGAAAGTTCAATAAACACATGCAAATCTTGCTTAATTTTCTTGCTTCATTTCTTCAGAACATCACATGCTATATGTTTTTAGATGCTGGTCATCAGTTTATCAGAAATCCAGCCTAATGATGACAGACTTAGTTCCAGTATCTGTTTCTTTTTTATTCTTAATTATTTGTACTGTAAAACCTAAATTAATAGCCTGGGCTATTATTTGCTTAAATTACTGAACTCACCAAGCTTATATTTGAGACAGGAGTCTATATGGGACAAGCTTTTAATTCTTTTCACACAAAACCTTTGTAGAAAAAATGGAAACATAATCAAATTATGTATTTAACTGCAACCAAATAGGATTTAATCTTAGGTAATAAGCAACAAAAGAAGAAATGACCCAGAAGTCAGCAAGAAATCGGTGAAAAGTACAAGAAAACTGGGGTGTCCAGTTACTCAGTTGGTAGAGTGGGTGTCCCATGTACAAAGGCTGTGTCCTTGCCGCAGCAGCTACAGGTTCAATTCCAGCCTCAGCCCTTTGCTGCATGTCACCCTACCCCCTCTCCCCCTTTCAAGCTATATCTGTCCTATCAAATAAAGGCAAAAAGCCCGAAAATATATCTTAACAAAAAAAAGTACAAGAACATTACCCCAAAAAATTGCCAAAAAATTCAAACAAACAATAAAAAAAACCAAGAAATTTTAAAAAACAAACAAACCAAAAAGTCAAGAAACAAAGTAAGAAATTATTCGAAGAAATGCTTAAAAATTCTAATAATCCTGTCTAATATTTTTAAATATTATATTATTGTTATATTATACATTGTGAATATAGTTCACTGGACATTTTTCCCTATTTAAAAAAAAAAAAAAGTATTGTACATCGGCTAATCTATTTTTTGCGTCTCTCTTATGCTGATAATATGGTCGTTTTTGATACACGTGGTTTCACTTAAATTAACTAAATGATTAAACTGTGGAGAATTTTACTAAGCTGACATTGTGAGTAGCATGTCCATTTATTGACAAAAGTTTAAACATATATACATGTTTGGATGCGTGATCTAAGCAGCTTACTAATGTTAACACCAGCAGGTAGCCAACAACCCGGTTTTATACATCCAAAGAACTTCTGTAAAAATGAACTGCATGGTAACCAGACCGAGCCTCTAATTGAGACAGGTCTTTATTTGTCAAAATGTGTCGCCTCACCGGGCTATTAAAAGGGACTGTGCGTTTAATTAGGACCAGGCTTTTATTAGAAGTTTGACGATATTTGAACTCAGATCATTGCATCTTCATGTGCAAATAGAATATGACTGTGATAAGTAAAACAATAACAAGAAATGTCCCAGCAGCTGATCACATGTTGGGAGTGGACGAAAAGACGTAGGAAACTAGTCAGCAATTGCCGTATTTCTGAGTCACACATGGATTAGTAAACACTGAGTGTGCTTACTGACCTTCTCGTAGCCTTTTGAACTGCAGCAGCATAACAATTAGCTTGTCTTTTTTCTGAGGTGTCACTCTGCATTGTGTTTCGGATGCCCACCAATGATGTAACAGCCTGAGACCATACAGACTCATCCTCCTGTGATCAGTGTGTCAACCTATAGAAATGTGTTACATTTCTGTTTATTGTACACAGTTTTAAATATATTATTCCTTCCCACATGGAGTTGATTAAAAATTCATGAACTTAATATGTTATAGAGCTGAAAAGATCACTCCCTTAAGTTATTATGGTAGTTATTTTGATAATCAATTAACCGTTTAAGTCATTTCCATCTGCTCAGTTGTGAGGATTTGCTTTCCTTTGCCTTATCTGATAATAAACTCTGTATCATTTAAGTTTTGGATTTTGGTTTCAGAAAATGATGATGACATCACAATGGGCTTCAAAAAAGTGTCATGCAAATTTTCTACAATTTCGTGACATTTATAGCCTAAACGGAGAATCCATTTATCCGGAAAGTAATTGCTAACTGCAGCCCTAATCTGCAAAAATAACAGGTTATTGCATTCATAGTTAAAGGAACCACAATTAGAGCAACACTTAGTTTTCTTCAAATTGACAGCCTCAAAGGAAAAAACGAAATTATTTAGCTTCAAAGCGATTTTTCACATTTTTCAAGACCTATTGTATTGAGAAACAAAAGCTGCTTTATCTGTTTTAATTTACTTTGCAACACTGCCAGCTCAATGAGTTAAAACTATTCTTAAATGAAAATACAAAATACACAGTATATGCCAATATAAGATACAAATATATAACTCTCATAACATGTAGCTGTTGTACAAGTAGCTTATGTACGATGGAATATTAGCTCTACATTGAGAAAAATAATTAGAGATTGCTAGAATAAAGCCACAGTATTAAAGGTTATAATTTAATGAAGATAACTTCATACTATTTCAAGAGAAAATGTCACAATATTACGTGTATTAAGTCGTAACTTTATTTCAATAAACTCGTAAATTTCACATATGATCTTTTCTTTCATTAAATAACTTTTTTCATCTAATATGACCCCTTTTTCAATAAATTATGACTGCTTTCACGTAATATTCCAATACTTCTCGAAATTTAGTTAATAGTAGTAGTTAGTAGTAATTCCAGTAGTATCATGAGTTAATTCTGAAAATCTCTGATTTTTTGTCCTCAGTGTGGTCCTATACTCTGCCCTACTTTTGCATGGCTTTGTTCAGTATTTATCAGAGAAATGGTTCTGCCATGTTGACTTTGAACAGGATTTCCAACAACTGCCACAGAATGCTTATGTCTGTCTGCTCCTTTAAATGACACATGCCTTTTATTGTATTCTCCACACACCATAAGACCTGACCTCTGTGTGAAATAATATCCATTTATGTATGTCACCCATATATTATATATGTATATCCCTCAGTGTGGGATTGCTGTCACAGTATTATGAAACATATCTTGTAGACCCCGCTGAGTGTATCAAATGTGACTGCGGAGTAGTTTTTTGTGTAAAAAATGACCCGTTACTGCCAGTGGTTTCTGATCTTGTAAAGGCTGTTAAATGAGAAAACACAATTAAACAGTGAGAGTCACTTGGTATTCAGTGAAAATACATATAGACTAAGATGTATGCTTCATGTACATGATTGACATTTAAAAAGAGGGGGGTGCTGCACCGTCTTTGGTAATAAGGTGTGAGCATGAATTCAAAAAATTCTATTAAGGGGTGATATGTGGGGGCTCAGACACTGTGTGGAATTACTGCCACAGTCAGTAACAATATGAATGCAGGAAGCTTGCAAATTGGCCTGTGCGTGCGCACAGAGGAATGGGCTTGAATGTGCAAACCCTCATTACAGAATCTCCTTTCTCATTTTGAGCGGCGAAGAAGAGTTTCTTCTTCTTTATTTTCTCTCTTTCTATAGCCAGACAGCAATCCAGTGAGAATTATGCACACTGTTTAATTCCAGACATGGACACAACCAGACAGAGTGTGTACAGACGGCAAGACAAACAATTAGCTCCGCTACTAAACAGATCTGATCTCATCAAGCCAATTTTTTAGGGAGGACCATTAGTTAATGAATAGCTGTTATAGACCATGAATGATCATCACAATTTTGCACCTGACAGGGTTTTAGAAAAACCCGCGTGCGATGTTGGTGAGCAGCCATGACTCCATTAGCATGCAAGATGCCATAAATGCATGCAAGAAAACCATGGCTTATCTCAATACAACAGCTGCCTTTTTAATTTCCTGCTTCTGGAATTCGGTGCAAAAAGTGAACCACTATCTGAATATTCAGTTTATGAATATAGAATTAGATAATGCTTTTCTCCAGACAGTGTAAAACACCTTTCTGGCAATTTAATTTATAGTAATTCACAACTAATCAGTTTTGGAAATAATAAGCGGTTTTAGCATTATGCCTTTGTTTGTCTTTGCTGTCATACAAACAATTATTGCATTTAAAAATATATATATGTTTATTTATTTATTTTTGCATTTTACACACACAATGAAGGGGGGTACTCCAATTTGGACTCAAAGTAAATTAGAATTTAATCCAGAAAATGTGTGAATTACATTCATTCCTCAGACTACAAAAATGTATTGTTTAACGATAATAATGTTTAAGCTAGAATTTTTTTTTTTTTTGTCAGGAAATCTTTTGTTTTCCTCAGTCACTGCTGTGCCAGCAGCACTCAGTTTAGTATTCTTCTGGCTGAAATATTGTTGTAGAGATACAACACAAGACAATTCTCTGGAGCTGCCTATCCGAACTATAATATATAAAATTTTCGCTCCGTCTAAACTGTGGTTATCCATCCTTGACCTGTGTAAATGCAGGGCGATGATAACAACTGACAGAAATAAGAATGCAGGCAAAGTGTAGACTTTACCACAACAAGCAGCAATTCACAGTCTCAGTCCTGCTATTTGTATTATGTGTATTTGAAGGTTAAAGCGCTGCCAGTGTCAGCCAGCCTAAATTCTTCACGCCTCTTTTATGTCTTGGCTCCTTCTGCTTGGTTGTTGCACTTTACTAGAGTTCTGCAGTGTTGTCCTGTATGAACACCTGCAGGGACTGCGTTCTGCCCTTCCTTTTGTCCCATCTTGTCACAATAGCCGCAGAGGAAAGCTCAAGTTTTTGCAGGTGCCAGCAAATTATCGGCTGCCCCGAAATCGCTTTACAGCCTTCATGCTCTGCCGATAGTGAGAAACACGCTGGTTCTTTAAGCTGCACAGTAATCTGATTCATGTAGTGTTTGCTGTCGCCTCAACCTTTATCATATGAGGAAAGCTGCATTTGGCTTTTAGAAATTCAAATCCAATAAGAGACAATGTGAAATTAATTCCTGATAAGTCTAGCCAGTAAATTCAGCATTATGGCACTGATAGCTTGCAAGTTTTTCATTGTTCACCTCTAGCCCTGGCTGCTTCTAGCGCTCTCTCTTTTTTACTTTGACCTCACACATTAACTTTAAAGTATCCAATCAGGAAAGCTGCTCCTAGAAATCCCACACAACACAACTCGCTCCATTTCACATTTTAATACTCTAATTCCTTTCAAATTATCATTATTTCAAGCAAATATGATCATTATTGCATGTAAAAGCTTCATTCCTTCCCAATGTCCATGCAGTAAAGTAGATTCCATCCGCAATACAAATTGGCAGCCTATTTTAGTTTTAAAACGATTATCATGGGTCAGTTGCTTGATAAAATTTCAGAACAATCTGTCCAGCAGCATAATTGTATCCTCAGTAGGTGGAGGCAACTGAATTAACACTTCTAGGGCCCCAGAAAAAGATCATTTCCATGCTAAAATATTTATAGTCTCCTTAAAACTGTTGGAGAGTGGAATTCAGTGGTGGCTGAGAAAACAGATTAATTTGAAACTCATTAAGATGTATGAAATCTCTTCAGCAGGGCAAAATATTTCCCGTTAGGTGCTCCCAAACATTTGGAAATGCCTCTTGTGTTGTTCAGACAGCAGGGCCACGATGCTGCTAAATGTCATCCATGTTCACATCCATGTGCAGCCTTGCAGTCCACTCCATCTTTGTAATGTGCGGTTTTTCATTAATGAGCTGTGGAAATGTCAGCGCTTTGGGTTCAGATTAATTGAAGAGCCCACGGAAGTCTAATTACAGGAGAAAGACTTACAGATATCCCCAGCCCTCAGAGACAGTGGACCTTCCCCTCGGGCTAAATGATGCTCTTATTGATCATCATATGTAAAACGATACTGTAATTTCTCCGTCTCGGCTGTTGCAATAGAAGCAGGTTAATTGTATCAGACCCTAAAAAGGGAAAAAAGAAAAACACTGGTGCTGAACAAGCTATAAAGGTTTGATTTGTTATGCCTTCGCTCGAGGATTGTGCTTAATATGCAATGAGGTTAATTAACAGTGAGTCTAGTGGTTTTGGAGCTTTAGAGTCTGGCCCAGCCCCCGCGGTGTTTGGTCAGGTGTTTTTCGAGCAGTGAAATGGCGATGGAGGCTGTTGATGTTTTCCTGACGGCACTACGTGGTGAGCGCCTCACACAGAGCGGCTTGCCTGAAAAGTTGTGAAATAGGAGGAGACTCAAGGCCCCCCACCCCTCAGAAAAAAATACCAATTCCAGAGCCAAAATAACATCAGTGAGTCATAGTTGCCTCCAGGCCACGTTGACTTTATCTCCTCTGTCTCAACATGCAGGCTGGTCCTCTCAACAGTAACTTTAATTAAAGCGAGAGTAGGAGTCGCCACATATTTAACCTCATTGTAATGTATCTGTACAGCTGAACCATTTGTGATCCATGGCAGGTTTGCCTAAATTGCGTAGACAGTTTTAAGTCAAGATTTAGATTAATGTGACAGTTAAGATCTATATTCAAAAAAGGCTAAGGGTGCCACCATAATATTGCTGAAATTATCTGAGCAAGTGATTTACAACCTCCCCTTGTCATGTGGCAGTTAAGTTACAATTTGTAGGGGGAAAAAAGTGAATAGTGGGTTCATGGCTAATATAGGAAAAACCTGTGTCTGTATGCCTCTACTTGCCCATGCATTGTCTACATTTCCTCTCATTTGCGCCAATCAAAGCAAAGCTAGGAAGAAACATACCTTTGGCTGATGAAAACTCAATGATATGACAAATGACACTAGTTCAAATAGGTTACCTTTTATGAAGAGCTATCACGTGTCCTGACAGACACTTACTGTAACTGTCAGGGCATGTAAATCATCTCAACCTTTGGCTGCAGAGAAAAAGAAGAAAGCAGAAGAATCTCAGTTAAAAGCACTTTAACACCCATTTTAAATCAGCTGCAGAAGGCTGTGATAAACCAACCAAACAAACAGAAAAGCATCCTTTGCTGTTCTCAAACAGAACACACTGTTGTTGACATGCCTCCACTGACACAATAGGATAGATAGATAGATAGATAGATAGTACGTGGCTGCTCCTATGTATAAGGGTCTTGCATTTCCATTATCGCACGCATAGCATGCCTACGTGGCCTTGGATTAGAAAAAATGACGGCTAGTGTGGTTGCTGCAATAGAAATAAAGCTGCTAATGTTTTGAACATCCATCACCATGCTTCTTGGAATGTTATCCTGGGAGGAGAAGTTGCATGACATCACTCATTGAAAACGCAGACATCTTGCAATTGTGTTTTACAGACATATTGAAAACATTGCTTAAGAATTGCACAAATCTGTAATGGAAACCTGTCTAGTGAACTGCCAAATTAGATTTGCAGGTAGAAAAGGTATCCAAAAAGGCATGAAGGTATAGTAACTGAGAATATCCATGACAGGAAACTGTGCTATCACAGACCTTCCACCATTGCTTAAAGGCACACTTCTTAAAAAAACCAGCACACCATATTAAACTGTGTTCATGTCAAAAGAGGAATTTTCATTTTAATGGTTGTTTTTTAAAACATCAAATGGACAGATTCCAAAATCCTGATCAAGGAAATGAAATTTCCCCTGAAGCCACAGTTGACAGGTCTTTGCCAGTAGCAAAGCCAAAGCTGTGCTGCTGCCTCTTGTTAGTTGGCTGAGGGCACCCAGCCATCCACTTAGCACATGGCTATTATGTCCAGCACCCTGATAGGAGCTAGAGCTGCCACTTCAACTTTACTTCAGGTGTGAGGAGGCAGCAAAGAGTGTGAAATTGAGCTCTTTGTACTTCTGAGCTCCACATTCGAAGGCAAGCAAGTTTTTTTCTGTGCACTGGCTGGAAAATAACATGAAAACAAGCTTGTTTTTAATCTCTGATCAAATATCTTATAGAACTGGGGAGATCTTGCATTAATAATCTCTGTGATGAGCAAGAGATGACATTTTTGTGCTTTCAAGGGTGTAATAAGGGTTTCCTGTTGCCACAAACTGAACAAACAAGCAGCAGAGAGGTGAGGAGTCGGTGACAGATTAGACTACATTCCATGCTAAGGAGGAAAATATGTGACCTTCCTGTTTCCTCTGAATATCAAACCCCACCTGGATGAGCTCAAGGGCTAGTCCAAGTGTAACTGGTTTCCACGGCCTCAGGGCCCTTTTGACTCTGACAATAACACTGCAGTGAAAAATAGGGGGGCTTCCTCATTGGGTTTAATGAGACTGCTGCCTTGGCACAACGGGGGCTCAGCTAGAAGAAGCCTCAGGCAAAAATAAAACACAGGATGGCACAGCTGAAAAGTTAAACAGTGCAGAGTCATTGTACAACATTCTACTTTGACTAACAATACTCTAACACACAAGTCCCAAATCAAGTCCCAAGTTAAAACTGACAAATCTCAAGTCTTAAACTTTGAGTTTCATGTCCTAAACAAGTCATAACATGCTCGTCACCCACTGTAATGCCATTTTAACAGAGTAAAAAACAAAAAAAAAACATTTAAAAAAATCCTGAATGCTTTTCAAATTTGGACTATTTGTTCCAAGTTTGTTTAAAATTTACTTGGCTATCATCAGCTAAGCATTAGTTTGCTAAGTACATATTTTAACCCTTAGGGACTGTTGGGTGCATGTTACGTGCTTTTCCCTCTTCATTTGTTTTGAAACATTTAGTTAAGTGAGTTAAGTGTCAGCTTGTTTGAAATGAATAGCCTTAACTTTAGTTGATTCAAGAAACAAATTGATCTGGAGCAAATAACATACTTTTTCATTTCTGGGTATTTTCAAGTCAAAAGGCTCAAGTCCAAATGAGGTCACTACTCATTGGTGTTAAAGTCAAGTTGCAAATCTTTTTTGATTTTGTCAAGTTGAGTCTAAAATCATCAAATTTATGACTGGAGTGTGACTGGACTCCAAATCATGTACTGTTAAGTTTATTTTGTGTGTTATTCGCATCCACACCTCACAATGCTTAACTCACAGCTTTTAAATGAGGGGATAATTATAGTTGCTGTGATTTTCTAAGTTGTACAATCTAAAGAGTTAATACTACTCTACAGTGTCTTAGCTTTTAATAAACCTTTAATCTTGAGTTGTGGGTTCAGATTTCAGCTTTTGCTTGCACCCTGCAGCAACACGCAAACACCTATGCAGCACCTTGGGTTGTTTTGCTGTAGCGATTAGAGAGGTGTGCACTGAAGCGAGCATTCAACCTCAATTGCTACTGAGTGAAACAAATGGTTTCCAGCAGTCCACAGATTTCATCTGAAGAGTCACTTCTAATTCTGCATTCACACAATACTTTCAGAGGGGGAGGATCAAGAAAAGCAAACCTTGTTATTCTGACTTGGCATGTTAACAAGGGAGACACATTTTGGTCATTTTACTAACAAGGGGGATGGTTTTCGCCCTCAAATCACCTTCTTACTGCAGCGGTTCATTAACAAGTAAAACCAGATACAAATAAATAGTGTTTTGCTCCTTTAAAATTAGCCCTATTGATTTTGATGGTGTTTAAATCCAGCTGCCAGTGATGGAGACTTTACAGCCATGTTGCCAGGGTTTGTTGGCAATTCTGAATGTTCCTTTTTGAAGGAGAAGATATTGTAGTTGTCAGAATAACAAGTTGAAGGTGGGAGGTGAATATCTTTCCCACTTTTAATCTGAACAGTTTAACCTGAATGCCACAGAAGTCTTAAAAAAAACTTACTGTTCCAATCTCTCTGAAGATTGGTGGTTGTGGTCAGAGTTTGAAGCTGTCTAGATAGCTTTATAACCCTGTGTTGATGTTGTGAGACATGTTTCTAGGCAGCAGCTGTTCACTGTAATGTTGTCAGTATGCTTCAGCTCAAGTGCTTTTGGATGGTCAAACAGGGTCTGAAATCCCCTCCGTCCACATCTTTCCCACGCTGAATTAAATGGAGGGCTGTATTTGACAACTTCAGTAACTTTCTGAAAGTTTCAATCTGTCAAGCAATGCGCCGTTACATGCACTTATTGGTCAGGGTTGTGGAAGTAAGAAAGTAAGCATGATTCCTTTTATCACACAACACAATGAATGCCTAGTTGCCCTTTTCTATGACAACACTCTACCATCCTCTGAAAGGGAAACTTTGGAACTTCTCCATGTTGTTCCATGTTTTTATGTCT
The DNA here is from genome assembly GCF_026936395.1 of Plectropomus leopardus. Classification (NCBI taxonomy): domain Eukaryota; kingdom Metazoa; phylum Chordata; class Actinopteri; order Perciformes; family Serranidae; genus Plectropomus; species Plectropomus leopardus. Next base: position 35,590,420 of record NC_142182.1, read on the forward strand.
ACGTGACAATATGGAACAACATTTTTTTAAAATTAGTCAAGTATTGAACGAGAGGACTGCAGCGAAAAAACACACTGCAAAGTAGGGCTGGGTGATATGGCTTGAAAATTATATTGCAATAATTACAAATAGTCACAACTGGAGCTCTGCAAATACAAAGACAAGCATCACTTGCTCACACTTCTGCCACTCCCACTCATTAACTTAGACTTTTACCGCAGCGCCGTTAACTGTGATGATTTATGCACTGTACCCTGGAAACAAACTAACAGCTCTCCAGTTCACATATTTATAGTATTTGCAAACTGCAGTGTGGTTGCAAAATTTTACTAAATAATCATGATCTGCAGCTCTGCAAAAGCCCAGCTTTGTGTGTGTGTGCGCCTTATATTCTGTTACTCTCAATAAGTTCTACCTTGTTGTCAGTCCAAGCAAAGAAATCTGTGGTCTTACTTTTCGCCATCTCTGTAGTATTTTTGTTAAGCTTATGTGAATCCTCATGTGGTATGCGTTTTCAGGCAAGTTAGTAAGGACATAGATTTTTTTCTGTATGGGCTCGTGTGTACAGAGATCATTTTCATTTAAAAAATGTGTTTTAAAATTAGTTTCTTTTTGTGTCTGTGTGTGTGTGTGGCTGTAGCCTTAGCCTATCAGTGGAAAAGCAAGCATTTTTAGCGGTGCGCAAATGCCAGAAAGGACTGCATTGCAGCCTGTTTTGCAGCTGCTGACTGCAGTGCTCTTGCTCAATACTGGACCAATTTCAAAAATGGTTGTTCCCACTGGTCAAACACAAAAACATGGAAAAAGAGGGTCCAGGTTGTGAAAAAAAGAGTTTCCCTTCAGTATATGCTGTTTTTGGTGGTGCTCAGGGCTCGGCAATTGGTGAAAGAGTTTAAAGCTCTTAGCAGCCTGGCCTGCACAAACACACATTAACTTTACTAGCCAGTTCATATAACCTTCCAAATTTGGCTGTTGACCTTAACTGCAGCAGGTGCAGCTCACTTGGAGTGCAGTAGAGTCTGTTGGAGAGGTGAGGGCACACAGGCCAGAACATTTTAGCTCAAGTACCTCAAATGTGGTGAATGTACGTTTGTTCAGTGTGGGAGGTGATTTGTGAAAGACTAAAAGGCGTGCTAAAACTCTGATTTGTTGCATTGATTGTGTTGTAACCAGCTGAAAAGGAACTACAGTTGTCTGCTACATCTGCAGTGGAAAAAGGATGAACAAGTCTTTTCATAAAGTAAAATGACCCCTTTGTCTCAGCACAGAGGATGCATAGTGTTTTGGGTGACTTTTCCAGATGGCTGACACATGCTCATTTGCTTTCCAGCTGCTATCAGTCTCTTTTTCACAGTAAGGTGATCCGCACTCGTGATCCCAGCTGTATCTTTGCAGCGAATTCCTGGGTATCAGCAGTCAAACACTTAGCTTCTCACATGTTAGACCCAACTTTACCCCATTTGGAAAACACTACCACACCCTGTACACAGGAGAAATACACAGAGTGTGTGGCAGATAGATGTGAATCTGAAAACAAAAATGAGACATTTTGATTTTATCAACAGTATCTTTAAATACATCCTTCTGTGTTTCTCACACAATGGTGCTACCATCAGTATGTGGCAAACTGGAGTGAGCTCTCAGTTGGTCACTGAACCCTGCGCAGGGGAAATTTGAAATCACTCTGCCATTTTAGATAAGAAACTCAATTTTTGTCAGATCCCAGAGCCAAGAGTGAATTCTGCCAGAAAATCTGCCTGTTTTTGTCCTATGATGCATTTTAACAGTATTGATAGATGGTACTGACTGCTTTTCCAAGTAGATTTAGAGCAGTTGAAGAACGACGGTCATTCGAGAATGGAGACTTGATATCTGTATCTCTCTGTATAAAATACCCCAATGCATTGTTCAAAACCTTCAGCCATACGACCTGCAAACATCCATTATACCCAGAGGGCTTACTAATGTTATTCTAAAAAATCCAGAGTTGCTCAGAATTTTACATCCTCCAGCTTTCTCTCTCTGTCTCTCAGATTATTTCTTTTGCATTTGCTCTCAAACACATACCTTTCCCACAATATTTTTCTATTCATTTACCCAGTCCTTTTTGCACCTGCGAATCCTCTGTCACAATGCAGCGGGCTGACAAAGAACTGAAGCCCTGGTTTCACAGAGGGAACTGTCAGCCAGTATAGTTTTAACACAATGGAGGGTAGAGAGAGAAAAAAAACTCTTCTAAAGCATCCACTTGGAACCACACAGGCAAACGGCTCGAATAAAACCAGGCAGGGAAGACTTAGACAGATACAGAAAGCATGAAGGGTGTATGAAAGGAGAGCTGGAGGATCCAGAGATGAGCATAGACAGGCCTCACAGCGATCGAGAGCGTCACTGACATCCATGCAGCTGGATTCTTGCTTCTATCAACACAACTGAAAGCAAAGCAAATATGTCGAAGAGAAAGGTTTATTCGGCGTAGACATTAAAAATCAGCCATTATATTGACAGCCATGCAAGCAGTGGCAACATCACTCTTTATTCTTGCTTAATCAGTGCTTTCATGCCATTTTTTAACTTTTTTCCCCCCTGACCTTCTCTCTCATCAGAGATAATCTACGATCAAGAAGAGAATAATGCATCTTCCATAAAACTGTGAGAACAATGGTTTATTTAAGCAATATTACACGAGAGGGTCATTTGAGCACAGTAGTGATACGGCTAGGATGAGGTCCACAAGCATCACTGAGGTGCTCAAATGACGTTAAAGCACACCCTGGAGTGTAATTACCAACAAAATAAAGATGTATAATTGTATTGTTTTAGGGCAATTAGCTCTCAAAATTAAAACGTTTTTTGGGAGTGTGATCTCCATTTCCATGGAAATACACTGACTAATAACTGGAAAACAATCAGTCAGACCAGTAGCATCCTATATGAAATGAGACCTAGTTTACTAACTCCAGCAAGTAGGTCGAACCTTCATAATGACCTAGCAACAGACACATTTTCTCGTCTCTGTTGAGTCCGCCAGCCAATTTGTGCTTATGCTTTCTAGAGATTGTGGGGTTTCCCAAACTAAATAAATACACCAGATATAAACACAGAAATGCTCAGCTCTCTGAGTCTTGTTTCGACTAAGGTATCTGCTGAAATTTTTTTTTTGCCACATGCAGATTTAATTATTACATCCACAAACTTTACCTTGTATTTTTATGCTAGTAGCTCCGTGTCAGCGACACAGCTGATGGAGGATGTCAGAGGATGACAAACATTTCCAATAACTAAAGAGCAAGGTAAAGTTCAAAAGTCAAAGTTAATGGAAATATGACAGAGGTATCATCATTTCCAAAATTCACAACATGTTGTTAACTAACAGTATGTTCTGCTTCTATCCACATTTCAAAAACAATGTTTTCACTGCGACCCCAATCACTTAGCCTATATTTCCCACCATGCCTAGTGCTGGACTGAGTAGTTTTTAGTCTGCGGGTTTGTTGTTTTATGTTCCAAAATGCAAAGGTCATTTTTTTGTCAGTGTTATCAGTCTATTCAGAACATGGTGGTTTGTACTGGTTACCATCATCTTTGTGTTAGTTTATAGTCTACAGTTTTTTTGACACTGTGTTATCAAAATATCATAACCTGAAATGCTCCTTGTCACCCAATTAGTGAATATTTTCATTTTTTTGAATATTTGCAACTGCATCGCTCAAGAAGTGTCGGAATAATATTTTCAGTGAGGAATAAGATGTACTGTCATGGCGATTTGAGCATACTTCAAATGTTTTGTTGACCAATCAGATTGCTTGGTTGGATTGCTTACTTGTTGTGTAATAATGCATCTAACATAAAACTGTGAGAACAATGGTTTATTTAGTGAAAAAATAAAAGCACTGACACTCAAAACACCCTCTAGCTCCAAAATATGATCAGATCCTGGAAAGAGAAAGTTTAGTAACAATTTAACCCATAACAAGTGCATTTTTAACTACCTCGACATGCTTCAGAGGCCATTAATCCTCTCCTGCTGCTCTCAGTCCAGCGCTCTGAACCTCTGGGTTGTGACATTAGAGAGCAACACTGATTGGACTTGATAGCTCGTGCTGTTTTCTGGCTTAAAACCTGTTAGAAACAACTGGACGTCCTTTGTGCTGTGTTGTGAGCTCAGCAATAAAACCCTTAACTTGTCAGGCTAGTTAAATTATTTTCTGACAGTCTACTTTGTTTGCTAATAACACTGCGGATTATTGGTTTAACCGTTTCCCCTCGTGGCGACTTCTTTATTGTAATGATATTTCACTTTTAAACCCGACATCATCGGCTGCTGCTGATACTTTCACTGCTCCACATAGTAAGATCCTGTGTCGTATTGTGAGGAATTTACCAGCCAGTTTCAAATGTGAGGTTATTTGAGAAAACGGAAGCAGCAACTTTTGAATGTGTCTCTCTGTGGCTGCAGCGTATCTGCTCTCCTAATCCTCGACACAAAGCCTGGATGAGCAGCACCTTTGTGTGTGTCAGAATGGCAGGCTTAAAAAACAGGCCTCGGCATGCACGGCTCCTCGCGCAGCAGCAACTCCCTGGAAACTTAGCTGACACTGAGAACATCCACAGTAACATGGTGGAATAATGCTGGCAGGGATCAGAACACATCCATACATATACAAAAATATATGCCCATGGGACTAATACATACCGTCTATTAACCTTTGTGAAAGTTTTTGTATACAAGCTTAGTGTTTTTTTTCCAAGGAACGTGAGCAAAAGTTGGTATCATCATAAGTTGGTACAGAATATGGATGTATTATTCGTGAGTGCATTGTTGACGGTAAACATGTATCAAAGTTGGAGGAAAAAAATGTGAATGTGGTTTGGTCTCACTGGCAGGTTTAGAAAGATGTTTGGAGGGTCAGCAGTGGTGGAAAGAATATTTACTCAAGAACTGTACTTCCGTTCTATTTGTTCTTACTTGTGTATCTCTATTTTCTGCTACTTTCTGCACTGGCTTAGCCACATTTGATGTAGAAATATTCTATTCATTCTATTCTATTCATTCATCAGACTCTATTTAATTTTTTAAATTTAGATTGAACGTACTTTAGCCTCTGAATGACCTTTTGTGTATGAATAACTCACTCCACGTCATGTTGAGTTGCAGAAGAAAACTTTATTTTTCACGCATGCCTCCAAAGTGAACTAAGAATCCAGAAAAGACAAACATTCTTGATAAATGAAAGTAAAAGTGGTCTGTGTTTAACAGCAGCCAAACTTTATGAAGTCATCTGTTTACAAACTGCCACATAAGTCGTGCTGTATAACATTTATCCAGTCACACACATGCAGTTTTTGTAAAAGCCTAATATTTGAAACACCTCCACATAAGCAGTCTTACACAGATGAGAAGTGTGCCTGCCCTGTTCATGCTGAAGTTTTCAATATGATGGTTTTAACAAAACTGCATGTTCGGGGGAAGTACTGAGCATATGACTGGATAAATGAGGGTTGGATTATACTGCACAAATTGTGTGAGTTCATAAACTGATGCTTGACATAGTTTTGCTGTTGTTAAACATGGACCCCAATGACTTCAACTCCTGAAGAATCTTTGCTTTTTGGGATTCTTCGTTCACCGTGGAGACGTGAGAAAAACAAAATTTTCTTCACAAATACAACATAACATGCAGTGAGCAATTGATGTTTAAATTGGGGGTTTTATTTCTTTAAAGCTACTTTGTTAAAAATAAAATCGATGTCTCATTGACATGTTAGCGCTTTACAAAAGCAGTATCTAGTCCGTCCCCTTGTCTTGTTTCCACCAAAGTCATTTTCCCTCTAAACTTTCTAGTCTTATTTAAATAACTGTTTGAGGCCATACTAATATCAGAAAGAAGTAATATTTAAGTAAAAAAAAAAAAAATGTTGGCAGGAATTTTTCCTTCTTTATGCCCCATTAATCATTTCATGACCCCCGAGATCTATTTTGTAATTTACTTTGTGACCCACGGGGGACTAAACTATCAAAGTGTATATAAAGTAATTAAAACTCGCTCCAACTACCACAATAAAAATGCTGCTTATGCGTTGATGCATCTGTATAAAATGAATAATAAATAATAATATAATACATAATAATAAATCTTTCACAGGGGCTGTTTTGCATATTGATTACTTTATTTTGGTGAAAATACTTACTTATGGTTTTTGAATGAAATACTTTTACATGTAATTATGTGACATGTGATTTTATGTTGTACTGGCACTTTTACCTAAATTAAGGATCTGAGTACTTCTTCCTCCACTCAGAAGTAGGGAGCGTTTTGTTTAATAAATTTTTGTTAGCTGATGCTTTTATGTAAATGTCAAACAGCTGACAAATGCTTCTACTTTAGAAAAAGCCTTTCCTTAAAAAAGAAAAAAAAAAACACGTTCTTTGCATGTTTCCGTGCTCACATGCATGTCAATCTTGTATTGCACCTGGGGGTGTCTGTTTCTACTTTCGGGAAGCTATGAGGTATTCAGAGCAGCTCCCACAGAGACCCCAAAACATGCAGAGGAAGTGAGGTTATAACAAAAACCAGAGTGCTCTGCACCACAGTTTTTAATGTTTAATTTTTAATGACAGAACAAAGCTTTCCCGTGAAAATCAGATTCGGTTCATCTACAAACAGCAAAGTGAGTCTAATATGGATGCCAAGAAATTCTGCTCTGTTAGATTCAGTTTAATCACTTTCAATATAAATCTCACAATATTTGACATCATATTCAGATAAAATAGTACCCAAAAACTATGTTAGAGACACTCAAACAAAAAAAATGTGTGAAGAAAAAGTTTTAAAATACTTCTATTGAACTTCAGTGCAGTAAAAATAAGCCTTCCATTCATGCCATTCATGAATTTCTATTTCAGGTAATGTCAGACTTTCCTTTTCACTATCCTAACTTTGGGATATGCTGTTGTGGAGCATAACACGTTTAATCACTGCCATTTTCATTAACACTGTCATGTTTCTGTGGAGCTCCCAAAGGCAAACTCATTTTGGCAGCCTGGCGTTGGATCAGGCCAACCACCTGTCATCTTATTTCTGCACATGGCCTCTTCTGTCAAACACTCCCTCACATTCCTCGCTGCGCCCCACACAGCACCTGTGATTGCCTCGCCTATTGCCATCACAGCTGTCAGGCTCGCCCTCAGTGTTAATTAAAGTAATAGACCTCCCAAAAAGCTGTTTATTCCAACAACTCTGTGAGGTTTTAAGCTGAAGCTTTTACAGCAGACATATTAAGCATGAGGATACCAAATTGTAGGGAATACAGTGTATGCATTTAGATGTAAAAGGGTCACCAGTCAATGACTTCATAGGCTAGTTTGTTCTCAGTGGACAGCAAATCATTGAAGTTAACTTGATTGTGGAGATTCGTGTGAAGTGGAGATTTTAGAGCTGAAAGTATTTGCAGATTAGTTAGTTGATCAACAAACTGCTTTGAAAATTGATCAGTTTTAGCCATTTATGATGCTTAACACTTTGAAACTTGAGCAAAGAGGCTTGATTTTTTTTTTAAAAAAATCAGGAGAGGGTAATAAGCATCTAACGAGAAATTACTCAAAATTTAGCAAGAAATTTCTTTGTATATATACTGTATATATATATATATATATATATATATATATATATATATATATATATATCCCTATAATATATATCTCCCCATCCTCATATTTAAAAAATTAATTTCTAATAACTTTATCTTCCTCTCCTTTAAAAAATTAAAAAAATGGCATCTCTTGCCAAGTTGCTAATTGTCTTTTTTCTTTTTTTTTCTTTTGTCTTTTTTAAAGGAAACCAAAGGATTGAATATTTAAATGCTTATGAAAGGCGTCTGAACGCAGCATAAGAAAACAGATGCTGATCCAGATTTTAAAGGGTTAAATGCCAAACGTTCATGTGTTCCAGCCTCTTAAATTTGCAGATCTGATGCTTTAATTTGTCATAAATGATAGATAATGGGGACTTATTAAGCTTTTTTTTCTCATTTTCTGTCAGACACATGATGGACATTCATTTGAACTTGAGCAAAGATTCAAATCATGAGGTAAGATGTGTGTATGTAAAAGTAACTCCTGAACCTCAGGCTTTAGACCATTCTCAATACTATGTTTCTAACAGTTTTTTCTACTTTGGCTATAAACTGTGCGATCATAATAGCACTTGTTTATATGATCTCCTGCTCCAGGCGTGCCACTCTAAAGCTTTTACGTCATGTAGCCTAGACTGCTACATGAAGCTTCATGCTTACCTAAGGAAAACATTACATCTTGGTTGCCTATTTTGTTAAAAAGCTAAAAATGCTAAAAGTACACTGCTACATAAACCTACATGCTAATGTATGGGAAACATGTCATCTGGCTTGCTGATGTTGGTAATTTCTCCACGATTTTGGATCATATTGCTGCTGGAACATGTCTGGTTGTGTTTAGAGGCTTTTATTGGTATTTTTTTTTTTTTTTTACAGTCGAAATGTCAGACTTTGTGCTATCGCCAATATCTTATCATTGTCCAAAGAACTGTGATCAAACTAGTGATTTACACCCCTAGTAGAAGACTTAGACTTTATTGTCCCTGAGGGGAGGGGGGATTCTTTTTCCCAGTACTGTGCAATGTCAGACAACAGCAAACAAAACAGCACGCAAAACCCCCTTTAGGCGACAACATTGTGTCGCTATTCTCCTTTACAGTCATTACCCCAGCTACACCGATGGTGCAGAGATGGCAAAATGTGGAAGACCTGGAAACGCTGACTAATCAAAGCAGACTTGCTTCTTTGGGAGGGGACTTAAAGAGACAGGTGCTAAACGGAGCCTTCTCAGACAGGGTGTGAATACAGGTGTCCCAGCACCAACAGTGTGAGGAAAAAAATCAAGTCTGTTTGAATATTGAAGCACATAAACATGTTCCAATAGAAACCTTAAACTCAAGTATGAACCAGAAAATGGGCATTATAGATCCCCTTTAAGTGAGAAGTGTTGCACACATAAACCAAGACATTTAAACATGTCATATTGGACTGTGGGTTTTTATACTTTTTTTTAACTAATCAGCTGATTAGCCTAATGGATAAATAAATTGTTGGTTGAAGCCATTGTAGAATTGCATTATTTTTTGATGGAGAAAAGGCTCAGCAATTTCACACCCTTGCCTTTCAGAGCTTACATGACATGACTCCAACATGTTGGAGCTCCAGTCCTACAGACACAAATCAACCACAGCAGACTGAATCAAACACAAATGTGCAACATCCCTGCACAATTGGGTTTGTGTCAACTTCATCTCTCGGGACTTTTGTTCCCAGAAAGCCGTAATATTCAGTACAATAAGACAACGTCACGTAAAACACGTTGATCCAATTCATCCAGGCACCAGAGGCTCATTTAGAAGTAAACACAAGCACATTTTTCTTCTTCTTTCAAAATAATTTACTATTCAGCATAATCTCACTGAGAGAGGTCTGTGCAGGCGGCAAACTAAAGGTTTGAGAGAGAATTTTTTCAAATATTTCTTAAATAAAAATAAAAATGCAGCTATTTTCTGTATTTTGCAGAAAACAGAAAATAGCTGCATTTCTCTTTTCACCTTCAACAACATTCATATGCAAAGTCTGTGAGTGATTATGCAACAGCTTCCCTGCCGTGTCTGAATAAGCCTGAACGGTTTCATTAGAAGTCTTTAAATTTGGGTGCAGAACAAAATTGAGCAAAAGCCAACAGGAGGAAAAGAAACAAAGAATCTGGCGACAGTGGAGCCAAGATAGAGTTTGTATTCAGAGCCAGCCTCTTCCTGTCGTCTATATCTGTGCATTAGTCGACATTATGGATGGTTTTTACAACAATGTTATTAGATTCACCTCATTATGCTGCACCAGCGATGCCTCTACGAATATCATCCTTTGATCCATTTTGTAGTGCTAATGCCTTACTGAAAATCCAATCTGTGTGTCAGCAGAAAATAATTCTTCTCTTTTTTATGAGGTGGGGTGTGTGCAGCTTTTTAAGAAAGAGAACGATAGACTCCAATGGCAGCAAATAGTAGTTCAGTTGTTTATGAAAATGTGTGCAAATCAGATGCAGAAAGGATGCGTGTAAGGTAGATTAAAATGGTAAAATATGTTCTGTACCACAGGAATAGAAAAAAAACATCCTGTAAATGATGTTTTAAAATCAGAGTAACAAATTAACCCAATAACCCCTGAATGCAATGCATTATTCATGTGTGTGACAGTTGAACTGGTCGTCATGAAAAGCCAATTTGATGTTGAGTTTAAAGGGAATTTTGTCTCTCCTCTGTGTCCTTCTTTTCTGTGATTCGACTCTGACGGCGACCGACTTTGATGTTTTCAGAAAGTGTAAATGGGAGCAGAGCTGAATGAAGCGGCTGGGTATCACTGTGTGACTGACTTTTCCTTTCATTTCTGAACACCAGTAGCTAAGCAGAGCCTGGGCTATGGATAAAGCATCTGATCTGTGCCCTCAAACATTGTTAGGCCTCTAACGTATTTACTAGATAGGCTTGCTACAATTACCATCCTGATAAGACAAAACGGAAACAAGAGAGAGGGGGAAAAGACTTTAAATGAGGCAAATCTATTATCACAATGACACTCAATCAAATTAGCCAGTAATGAAGCTTTTTTTTTTTCCTGAATGGCTTCAGTGTTTTGTTCAGCTGACAGAGGACGGGGCCTTAAGGAGTTCCTGAAAAAAACGTCTGGTTTTTGAAATGCCCCCATTCAGAGGAAAGGATTTTTTCCCAAGCCCAGTGTTCTCACACTTGTGCTTGCATCTCAAATAAACCTCCTATGGATTCCTAACTTCACAGAATGGCAGTGGAAGGGGGGCAGGCAGGGGTGGATGGAGTTGGGAGCGGGGGTGGGGGGCTGTGTGCCAAAAAGAGCGTTTTATAGAGATGCTGATTTCTTATTCAGTGGCCCTCTGTAAGAACAGAAACCCAGAGGAATGCACATTGAGAGCTACGATTCTCATTCAGAGGCTATAATGCATCCGTCGCATATGAGCTGAAAAAGAAGTTTTCCTGGTGGGAAAATAGTGACCCCCCGAACCCAGTAGAGAGATAGCTGCGGCTGTACAGGGGGGCTCGTGCTACAGAGGTGCATTGTGGAGCCTCTCACCTGCACAGAAAAGAGAGCGAAAGCCCTCTCAAGGTGTTTACACCAAGCCCTCCTCTGCCTTCCCAGTGGAGCGAAGGAATAACAACACAAGTTCTGGCTGAAAGTGCGGAAACACTGCTGTTGCTAGATCTTAATCGAGCCATTCACGAGAGGCATGGATGACAATTTGTTCTGTGTTTTGCAGATATTTTCCCTTTCATCCATTTTTTTTTTGGACTGCGGTAGATTACGAGGAAAACATTATGAAGCATGAAGATCGTCACGACAAAAAGAGCTGTCACATCTGATAAGCATCATAAAAACACCAACTAAGTCTAAGGAGTTAGGCAGAGTATACAGGCTGAGCAAACACAATGAGCAGATAAGAGTTTTTAAACGTATTGAGTGTTTTTAACAGCCATTTCGACAACATCTGAAGTAACTGACAGCCTGGAGGCCTCAAAAAAACTAAAAATGGTCTAACCTAAAAATAACTTCTCAGCCACTAAATTTAATATGAGCTTTGCTGTTGATATTTTGTCTACTGGAGGCACAGTGATATTGTAAAATTCAGACAGCACTAACCAAATGCATAAACAAGAGCCAGTTGCAGTTAATCTATATCTTGGCAGAGCTGCTTGGATGTGCATTTATTTTCTTATTTTCCCCGAGTTGGAGCCAGCATTATGCACGACTCGTGCCACATTTGGAAGAATTAGAGATTATCCACTGTTCCAGCTGACAGGACTGTTAAACAGATGTTGAATTGGAGACAGATATCCTCTGCAGAGTGAAGCCAAGAATACCAACTGGATTTACAAACTGCACTGATGGACACATGACATTTGGGGTTCATCTGTGTGTGAGAGAGAAAACACAGAGTACATGTTTTACATACGAACAAAGCACCTAAACAAGAAGGCCGTGAATGCAGCAGACTCATCCTGTAGTCTAGCCTAGAGTAATGACAGCTCATTGGCAGTTGCACAGAGAATGAGTTTCCTGGGTGATATTAGTATTTGCGGTGAGTTGTGCATGGCGGTCACATTAGAGATGCTCTTTCTATGAAAACCTCTGAAAAAACCTCTGTTCAATGGGCCCACAGTCTGGGGAATGCTTTGTAGACAGTCAAAGGTCAGGGCTTTTCTCCCCCTCCGCTTTCACTGTGTGGTTTTGTCCCTGAGGCCATATGGCACATTTGCACTTAGAAGACCACGTTGTAAACGTGTTAAATGCTATTAATACATGTATGTATTTACATGTATTTCTATAATGCAATACTACACTAATATAATTATACTACATTAGTTTAGAAGGAAAATCCAGACAGACATCTAAAGCAGTGTGTCTGTACCATAAATAAACAACCAAATAAATACCAAATAAAATGTTTGCATTGTACTTTTCTGCAAACCATGGATATGTTACCTTATTATGTCGCAGATTTGTTGAAATGTTACTTCTCTTCACAATTCATCAACCCTGTTGTTAACCTGTGGTTAGGTGTAAGCACATAAACAGCTTGGTTATGACTAGGAAAAGATGTTTGGGCTTTAAAAATATGTTTTTGTGGTGCAAACATGGCTGGAAAAGCCATCAATGTCTATGTAAAAAAAACAGTTGCTTTTTGTGGCACTAACCTCATGGGAAAACAGTGACAGGTTGCTAAAAAACCTGCATATTGGGTGGCCAAAAATCTGCTGATAAATAGCAATGGCTCACTAAATAATAACTGGTTTTGTTCTTTGCTGGTCTTGAAAAGTGATCTGCAGCTTGGCAGGCATCTCATCTAGGGGTCACACCATCCAGCATGTCCTCAACCTCCCAATGACAATGTCGGCTCAGGTACTACATCCTACTATAAAATGAAGACAACTCCATCCGTCTGTCTATCCGTCTGTTGCCTGTCCGCATGTCTTCCTGTCTGCATGTCTGCCTGTCTGCATTATGGATGTATAAAGAAAATCTGGATAAGAGGCGAGACCCTGTTCATTCCTATGAGAGCTTCTCATTGGTGCATGAAGCGAAAATAAGCTCGCTAACAACTTCTATGAAGGCCACATCTATAACGCATTATGAGAGCATTCATAGTGAATTATAATGCATTTATAATGCTTCATGAATGCACTCATAAACACACATAATGCTAACTGATGCACTATATCAGTAGTCATTATAGATTTGACTTACAATGATTTATAAGTGGCAAGTGTCTTATGGATGCTCTTGACTTGTTATAAACTTGGTTGAATGTTGGGGCTTATAATGCATTATGAACATTTATACTCACTTATTCATACATCAACAGTTAGCTGTAGTAAGGACTCAAGGATCATAAGTTATCATTGTAGGTGTAATGTAAAGGAAGGTGCATATTGATGCATGTCTAATAATTTATGCTTCATCGTAATGTTTCATTGTAGGCGTTAAATAAAGTGTAAGTAGTAGTCATGTTCATGCATTTATAAGAATGTATGCCGCGTCATATGTGATTAATGCATACCATACACTAGAATACTTTGAAAATGCATTTAGAAGATTTATAAATTAATTCTCACAATGTCTCAGAGAGTTTTTAGCCACAGAATTAGATTTCACAAAGACTGGGGATCTTGCAGTGTCACAGGTGGGCAGAAATTGTTGGAGCCCTTTAAATCTACAGTAAGTATGCTATATGCTGTAGCTAGCTAGCTGGCTAATTGCAGCCCCCGTTCCAAATAGGCTATCTGCAAGCTAAGTTAGCCACTGGGATGGCTTAAATCTAGATGGTGAAATGAGCCATTTCGTAGGGGTTTTGATGCTCACAAATATTATCCACTTATTAGCAGACTTTTCTTTCCCAATATAAATCAATCAAAAGTCTCTCCAGGCCCACTGGCATCATGTGATGAATGTGGATGGTGTAATTCCACTTTTGGCCACTATGTAAAATTTTAATTTGCATCACTTCCTGGTGGCTTGGTCTGCATTAATTTTTCTCCTCGATGTGTTTTCCAGTCAATCTGAAATTGCACATGGGCATTGAGTATTTCCATAGGTAGAAACTGATGAAGCCTTTTGTCTCATTCACCTACTGCCCGTGCCCGTTTTGTATGAAAATACTTCACAAATAACACTGACTTGCTTCCTCTTCTGCTCGTGGAGTCAATGAGTAACAACACAGACAGCGCCACTCTGCCATTGCAACCCACAATGTGGTCAAAGGTGGAATTGCAACTTGAAAGACAGAAATAAAGCGTTACGTTTTACATTCTTTCACAGCAGTTGTTACACCTGTTAAACCTATGTTGTTACAAAGCAGATTTTTTTTTAGCCTGTTTATTTGCATTTTTGGAAAAGTCTGCACCAATATATTGGTCTGTGGTCTGCATACGATGCGCATATCCCCGGGTATGGACTGGTCATTTTATAAACATTGATATGATACGTATTAAATGTGCAAATGTAATGCATTTGTGGTTTGAAGAAATGTATAATTTCAACATTTTCCTCTGGTGGCTGGGCTGAAACAAATGTATGCAGCACAGTAGCATCATCATGACATCATGAGTGACTATTCACACATTTTACAGCTGTGTAATGAATTAAAACTATGCCCATGACAAAAGAGTTGTGTATATAATGTAGAAAGTAAGTGATGAAAAGGTGGTACATTTTCAGATAGATGGAAACTGATAGTTTATGTTAACAACTAATAGTTCATACTGCGTGAAACTGTACCACTTTAATGTTGATGGTGTATCCCACTAAATTAACCCCACATCCTCCACATGTTTCAGGTCGTGGCTGTTGAATTCCACAAACAGACCTCATTAATCTCACAAAAGGGTGGGGCATGAATAAGATTGTTTTCAACCAACTGTGCCCAGATCTTTTTGTGAGCAGTCTCATGTAGGAACTATTTTCTTTCTAAACCCATTAACTGTATCACGCTGAAAAAAAGCGAGCATCTACTCACTGACAAGAGGCTCATGCTCGTGATAGAGCACTATGTAAACACTAATGGTGTCCCCCATGGCTGAGCTGTAATGTTTAGCTCAGTGAAACACTTTTGTTCAAAGTAATGTACATTTTATCCATTTGGTGCAGGACACTCAAATGTAACACAAGTTTGCGTGTACAAGCAGCCAAATGTGGGTACATTTTTTGTTTGGTGAGAAAATCTCGGAGAGCTATCTGCCAGGCTTGCAGGTAAATGTTTGCACCAAAATAGAAGTGTAGAAGTAGAACAGAAAATGTATTTCATTTTGCTTGGTTGCCCAATCAATAGTGTAACACTTGTGTCCATTCATTATATATACTGACCTCAGAAATCTTTCAATCAATGAATAATTCAGGCTTGGAAATGTTCAAACATCTTGCAGCAGATTAAGCACCATAGGCTTCATGTGCCATTTAATAATATTTGAAGTTGAAATAATGAAAACAAAGTGTGATTTTGTCATAGAGTGTTGACTGCGTGGGTGGTCTTGCACCACTCAGAAGTGTTTTTGGTCTGTTTTGAACAGTCCAGCTGTCCTATGATGTAAGCACCTCCAGTGGACTTCAGCCACTGAAATTTTAGTTTTGGTAGTTTCTCTAGCTATTATTATGTGCCATTTATACCCTGTGAATAAGTAGACTTTGGTATGTTATTTGTGCCAGATGATGTGAAAGTGTATAGAATATATTTGCTTTATGTAAGATGAAACTCCTCCTGCTTCAGTTACTAGCAGCTTTGACAAAAACGCTTTTACAGTTGAATCTGGATTTAAAGTTGTAATTCTTGAATACATTATACAACAACAACAACAAAAAAATTCAGTTTGTAACAGCATCCTGTTAAATTTTGGTATTCAGTGTAAGTAAATGAAGCTAAAGAGGTAACTTATAAATTGACAAATACAATTAAAAAGACTAATAAAAATAATGGTTTTGCCAATAAGACCTGAGCAGCTGAAGTTTAAATGTGACAACAACATCCACAGTAAAACAGAGTACGATATCAACACACTGGATGCTTGTTGAGACAGAAAAGCCTGTGTTATTTCTGGACAACCAATTAATCAATTCAGAGACAACCACAGAGAATTAAAGTATTTAGAGTCCCAGGGTGACGTGCCAGAGAGTCGCTAATGATTTCAGTGCACATGGCAGTGCTTGGCAACTGACTCCTCAAAACACAGAGCAGAAAATAAGCCCTCGGGGCGGTCTCAGACCTCTAATTGGGCTCTCACCAGTGACAGCCTTGTCTAATACTGAACATTGGTCACATACAAATAGAGAGGAGAGAGAAAGTTTATTATTCTTAGAGACTGAGGAGAATGAAAGATGGCCTCCTTTTTGGAGGTACCTCATCGGGATTGGTGCCAAACTGGAAAGATACATCCGTTCCCAGCAGAGACGCATGGCTGACATTCAAACTGACAACCGTGCTCACTGTTGAGACATTCCAGCGCAGCTCGTGGTATTGTTTTCTCAGGCACACACTGCTTTATTCTTTGATAAACTTCAAGATGATGATCAAATCAATATGTCATGTGAAAATTA
The DNA here is from genome assembly GCF_026936395.1 of Plectropomus leopardus. Classification (NCBI taxonomy): domain Eukaryota; kingdom Metazoa; phylum Chordata; class Actinopteri; order Perciformes; family Serranidae; genus Plectropomus; species Plectropomus leopardus. The sequence continues at coordinate 35,607,109 of NC_142182.1, forward strand.
AGGAATAAATAATAACAGATATTGGCGATCTACCTTCAGCTCTTGGATCTGTGTTGTCATTTAGATTAGATTATTTTTGTTTTAGTCAGAGTTAATAGTGACAAAAGAATTCAATAGAGAAAAAAAATTGCTTCAGATTACAGCTCCATTATAATGTATGACCTAGTTAATGCTAACAGATAAACAAAAAAGTAGTATGGCCATATAGTATGACGTTTTCCCACAACAATTTAGTGTTGGACCACCTCACCTGAAACAAAAACAATCTCCACTGACGTCATCAAAAGGAAAACAAATTTCTAACTGGCATGATATCATTTCTAAAATTTTTGTAATAGAAAGAATTACCTTTTCAAATAGGCTTCAGGGAACTAAATTTGAAGACGTGGAAGAAGTGGAAAACGTATATTTCCCAGAAACACCCTTCTTTAGTTTAAATATGATAACTCAACCCTGTATTTTTATTTATATTCATTTCTATAAAATTTTGAACACCCTATTTTCAATATTTTTATTTGTTTATTTGTTTTTTTGTTATTGTTGCTTTAAGAGTGTAAAAAAATGGTTCACTCTGTCAACTTACTTAACTGAAGATGATTGTATGATGGCTGCTGTGAAGTTAAACCAAATGAACAAAATGTCAAAAAAAGAAAGAAAAGAAAACCAAATTCACTGATTCTAAGTATAACTTTAACCATTATCCCACAGGTGCTATTTCACAGATCAGAAGTCATTGCATTTACCATAGCGCTGTTAACTGTTTTTTACAATTTCAATTTGCACGACAAAAGATGTTTCATGATCTGACTTACCACTGCAGCTGCACATTTTCTAAAAGAAACCATTAAATCCCTATATTTTATTAAAAAATATTCACATCTGATTACCATATCACAATATCAAAAACTGGGCCTCATGCAAGAAACGATAAATGAACAAATTTCCTCTTACTTCTGCTCATATCCACAATTTGGTCTTATTTTGTTAGTACCCATTGATTTTTGGGATTGACCAAAGTTTTCTTATTTTTGCTCCTGTCTTAGGCAAGAAAATTATTAATATTTGACAACTGGTCAAGAGCACTCTTACCAAGATAAGAGAAAAAGATCTCACTTTCAATCCACAGATTGTTGCCCAGCACAAGGAAAAAATACATTTTATATTTGAGAAACATTTTAAAAAATGCATGAAATGATTAAATCAAATTTAGATAATGTTTTAGAGTAATTGTAATGACTGGATTATTAAATTTCAGGGCTAAAGAAATATTACTATACTTGGTTCATTGATCCCAATAACTGTAATCTCAGTTACTGTGCGGCCCTCTGCTGACCAGAGCTGGAATGTAAATATGTAAATACAAATCTGAGGAACGTTTACGTTACTTGAGCATTTTAATCTCATGCCACTTTCCACTTGTACTCCAATACACTTCAGAGGGAAATATTGCACTTTTTACTCTATTACTAATATTAGATAAATACTTTATAAATCAAGATTTTTGCGCACAAACCACACGAAAATATACAATTGCAGCTGAAATAATTTGTTGATTAATTAGACAATTAATTTGCTACTTTTTTTATAATCATGTATGTCATTTTTTATGCAAAAAACATTTCTTCGTTCCAGTTTCTCATATGTACTGTACGTATCAGGACTTGCTGCTTTTCATTTTAATTATTTAAAGTTTTTGCACACAAAACCTGCCCTTAGTGTTTAGGGGACGTTACTTGTTTAGTTGTAGTGTGCGTTGATGAGTAGCCTCATTTTATACAAATGAGAATGTGAATACTGCAGATATTTTGGGTGTTGACTAGAGATGTGTTCCTGTCAGGAAATGTAGCTGAGAGCCAGAAAGTGGAGCAAAGTGAGATATATTACATATTTATTTTTCCAACTTAAAAAAAATATAGATCAAACATGTGACATGGAAATGTTTATGATTAACAGCAAAGGAGGAAAAATTCATGACAGCTGGTTTTAAAAAAATATTCTGTATCCAAATTCGACCTAACTGTCACATTTAAGCCAAAGACTAGCAGGAAAAGTTCATGGGAGTTGTTGAGAGTCATTCTGAGACATGGAGGAAACTAACAGCAGGTTGAAGGAACCAACAGGATTGATGCCATCAGGAGTATCCACAGTTGTGTTTTTCCTTGAATCCACTTGCTGTGTCCGTGTTGTCTTTGTATGCTGGTGGTCAACCCTCACAGATGCAGACGCTTCCTCTGTTAAATCCATTCAGCTTGTTGAAGTAAAAAGACCAATAGGAGAGCACAACAGATGGTCTTATACCATACCTGTCAGCAGGCATGAGGGAGAGCAGGGAGCCCCCGCTGTGGAGCAACTGAGCGCGCTCAGACCTCCCAGATTTGTTTGGAATGGTCCGGTCATTAGCAAAGACTGTTTGTGCTGCAAAGTGACACATTCACCCACATGGGACACTGACAGGTGGTCACAGAGGACGATTCAAAACAAACAGAAACAAAAGCCTTTGTTATTTAATGATCAAAAACAATGAGGTTAAATAATATTGGTCTATACCTAACAAGTATTTTTCAGAATCCTGGCAAACAGATGGTGAAGCACATTAATGCACAAAATGAAACAGATGTATATTTAAATATATATGAAAAAAAAAGACGTAAAAAAGAGTACAGGAAATAGACCTTAAATTTGCAAAAAATGGAATAAAATAAAATGAAATTTAAAAAAAGTTAATAAGGTACAGACAGACATGGAAAAACATTTAATAATTTTGTAACAACATTTTAAGAATGTAATTATGATAATTATAAGTATAATTTTTCCCCAGCTTTTTTCTTTTTTTCGCAGAGAGCATTTTTGAAATGGCTTTCTAAATCTACAAATTTCTTGCGATTTGTGAAACTTGTATTACCAAATTGCTCATTGCATGTTTAACCCCCCCCCCAGGTTTTTGACAGAAATCACACCATTTGCTCAGGGTTCAAATGTTTTAATATTTGTTAAAGGCAACTGAAAACAGCACAAAAAAGTTAAATCACTCCAGGATTCAAAGGGTTAAGAAATGGCAGCGTTTCATTTTCCAAGCACTCCTTGAATGTGCTGTAATTTACTTAGCCATTACAGGATGGAACTCTTTACCAAATTAGATCATTTAAATAATTATCAGAGCTTCTTTCAAGAAAACAATAAAACTTATGAGCAGCCTTCAAATGAAATGATGTAACTCATGAAATTCCGCTTGCAGATTTAGTTTGAAGTGTTTAACATTTGATATGTGATTCCTTTTTCCCTTTTTTGTATGTAACATGATGTTTGAATATGTGAAATGCACTATATTGCTTGTTAATTTTTAAAATGGATTTATTTATTTTAATGTGTCGGACCCCAGGAAGACTGATGCTGTAGCTGGGGATACACTCAAACTATACTAAACTAAACTAAACTAAACTAAACTAAACCAAACTAAACAAAACTAATTCATTTACATGAAGTTTGTGATATGTGGTAATATAAGCATATACACATGCCTATATAGAGTATGCAGAGATTTGTGACACACTAACACACACTCAGTGTATCACTACACTCTGCAGTCACTCAACCATCCTGAGTGCCTGGACCTGGATATTTTAGACCACTTTTTTGGTTGTAACGTCCTCCTTTTTATTTTTGGAAGTATTGCCCTCCATGAGCACCGGTGGTTTGAGGGTTACCAGAAACACTCCTGCTGCCTCTGGTTTTTCATTTTGACAAAGATGATGTGTCCATGTTTTAAACTCTCTATTGAAACTGAAAAATATATCATTTTAATTTGTCGATACTGTGGATGTTTTAACATTACAGAGTTGTGCTATCAGAATTTAACACTCTTAAACATAATCTGATGACAGTTGCATTGTTTGTTTATGTTGGAAGGGAGATGAAACTGTCAGTCAAATTTAATCTAACCACACCCACACAGTCCTGATGATGCAGATTAGTGAAGTAATTGTTCAACATTTATGACCTTAAGACTTTTTAGGTTCCAAACTTTGACAATGACTGTTTGCTTTGTTTTATTTCACAAAATGCCCATGTTATACGTATAGAAATATATTTGAAAAAGTCTGTGGTCAAATGTTCTCAACTCAAGCTTACTTTGTTTTTCACAGAGCTGTCAACCATGTGATGACACCTGAGCAAGCTGTAATCGCAGCAGAAGGCTCTGGAATATCATAAAAAGCTCAGTGAGAAGCCAAGTAAGTGAAAGTTGACTTTAGAATATTTTAACACAGAAGTTTGCTCTGAAGATTAGGGATGAATCTCAAATTTTCAAACATTTTAGGGGGTTTGCATAAAATGCATGAATTGAAATATCAAAGTCATAAAGTCGGGATTTAGTCCAATCCAGAGTTACTTTATTGATACGCTTCTTCTTCTTTTAATAAAATTATCTGACAATATTGAATAATTACTGTATTGTGTATTTTAAATCCAGTAAAAGCATTGGAGTAGAACAAGCAACATTATTCTGGGGAAGATAATGAGTAAGACAGGAAATTGTGCTGGAAACAGCAAAGTAGTGTCAAATTTAGTTCAGGTGTCTGACTCCAGGTCTTTCTCAGTGAACCTGTTCTGATATTTTTATCTTGCAAACCTTTTTAAATCAGAGGCACACAGATGAAATACAGATCAGCGATGCAATAAATGACACGCAGCTGCAAAAGATCACACAAAACCTGCTGCATTCATTGTGAAAGATGTCAACAAAAATGCCTTTTCTATCCTGAACTCCTCTCCAAGTAAGAAAAGGTCCAAGTCAGTCATTTGGAATTCATCATGCTAACGTATTGTGCTAGGCGCTGGTTTAACTTGCTGGGTGAGATTACACCCAGCCAGATGTGAAAGATGTGAAAAATAGCAGAAATGTCTAATCAAAGCAGACATCGACTGCTTGGTATTAAGTTTGGCTCACAGAGCTCTGACTGTTACATACCTGACATTATTCTGCTGAGACACGGATAGTCATGACACTTTTTTTTTTTTTTTTTTTTAACCGCCTCCGCTCTCAGCTCATGTCAGTCTCAGGAGTTGATGGATGAAGCAAAGGCAGGCTGAGGAGGTGGCGGTCCAGAGGCGCAGGCCTCAGGTGTGAACAGGTGTGTGGGTTCATTGCCATGCTGGAATGGGAGTAGTTCCAGGTGCACAGCTGCGGGGTGTGGCTCACACTCATATATAGTATATACACCCAGCCTCCTGGCCTGTGTTGAAATCCTGAGTCTCTGGGAGGAGGGAGAGGCAGGCTGGGTGGGGTTTCTGTGTAAATTCAATCTTGCATTGCCATAACTTTGAACATGAAATAAAAGAGTGCATGTGTGGAGCTGAGGGTTAGAGGGCGATAGAGGGAGGAATCTGTGGGAAAGCTCAGGTTTTTGAGTTCTGTGTGTGTAGGCGTGAGTGATCTGTGTATATTTAAGAAACGGTAAGCAAACAGAGTGACAAAGAATGACGTTTGGGAGGTTGCATGTCTGGGAGCTAAATGCGTGGTCGTCTGGTCTCCTGGGAAACTATTGTTCTTATCAATCCGTGATTAAACAACTTTGGTAATTTGTAATCCTGCTGCAACTCATCCTTGTGAATTTCTGCTGAAGGAACACGTCTGTATTGAACTTCTTCAAAGCCTGGATGGCATCAATCTCAGCCTCAGGACAGATTAGGCTGGAGATAAGCTCTCTGTGTGCTGTAGGGTACATGATCTCTAAGTCTTCTCCAGCAAAGGTCAGAGCAGCCGAGTGAAGAGGAGCATCGGGGCGTTGCGTCAGCTGCTAAATTTGAAAGGAGAAATGGGTCAGTGGCTACTGTGGATGGGCCCACTTGTGCTGCAAATACAAGCCCACACACGCTGTCAGGGGACACGTATATATATATATATATATATATTTATACACATATATATATGTGTGGACAGTGATGCAGGGAAGCTATCACAGATTGTGTGTATGGATTCGGAGCTCGCCATTCTGCAGCTTTAATCCTCGCTTTTTCTTACAATGTGGTCCCACCAGTCCCATTGACTGCTCGACGGCATGCCAGACGAGCAGCCTGACCTTTCCTGTCCTTGGAACAGTGATGCTGTGTAATATATTCTGCAGTTGATTCCTTTTTTCGTCCTATGAATTTTAACAACTTTTTTCCTCCACCTCCTCTCTACAGAAGCACTGAGTCTCTCACTCTGTGTCTCTGCACTGCAGGATATTATTCCTTCTATTACCTTTCAGAGCTCCAATCACCACATGTCCTGTGGAGAAACAAAGCTGCAAGACACAGTCAAAGATGGAGAAGGTGGAGGGAATGTCAATTTCCTCCAATCGGCTCAGAGGAGTTTTTTTCCTGCGGGGTAAGATTAGGTTAATGTCAAATCAGAGATCCAATGAGCTAAAATGTGCTGGAGACAACCTTTGCTGAGACAAACGGCGGAGGTGGGAGAGAATATCAAAATGTGCAGAATTCACTAGCAGACAGCTGTTTAAAAATCAATGTCAACCGATATTAATTCGCCCACAATCCCATGATATGAATACATTTGTAAGTCGCAGCTGCCACTGATATTCCTCTTAGTACCAAATCAGCCGACTATAAGTCAGGGGATGCCAAGAGTGTCCATCAGAATCCATTAGTCGTCTGTTACTAATTACCAGTGACTCCGGGGTTGATTAAAAGAAATCACCAAGCAGCAGCACACAACATTATGCTAATGAAAACTCATTTGGAGAGGCAGAGCGGGGGCGCCGGCAAGTATTTGGACGACTTCACTGTGCAGCCGGGCTGGCTGGAGCAAATGGCTTCTTGGACAGCATGTCGTTACAAGACTGGAGAAGGAAGTGGTGTGATGATGTTGATGATGACGGCAACATTTTAATCACATTTATTCTGTCCAAAGTCACCACAGATGGATTTATTCCTGCACTGACTTTTATTTCTCCCCGCTTCTCATTAGTATGTATATATTTTTGCCTGCACTAGCCCTGTGGCACAAACTACCAAATAACTCCCTGGCATTTGCAGATAAGACATTTGGTGTGTTTTCAGTCATAATTGATTTTCTTGTCTAATTAGAAACCCTTCAGGGGAAAGAACAAGGCACCAAAACACCAAACAGACATTCCTTTGATGCCAGTAAGTTTCGATACAAAGACGTCAGAGGAGGCCGCGCCGCGCTGACAGCATGTTGCAGACACGTGTTCGCTAAGAGACATTGATCATTCATTACACAAGCAACGCAAAGATCAATACTCAATCAGCAAGCTCCATAACACCATTAAACCTACCACTGGCTCTCTGTGAGCCACATGGAGCATAAAATGTGGTCAAACATACCAAAATACTTGCCCTAGCTGTAACAATGAAAATTAATGGATCAGAATGTGATTATGTTCAGCACATGAGGCCAGAATGGTGTCTTTGCGGGCTCTGAAAACCGATGTCTTCACCTATTTTCTTAATCAACTTATTAGTATTGTGACCTATTTCGCATGAGATATTTCTGTATTTTGTGTTTTTAGTTTGTGCTCTTTTTGCTTGTTTGAGTAGTTGGAGAAAAGCTGGGAAAAGGTGATGTCATACATTTACGTAAAATGATCTGATGAAACTTGTTTGCTTAGTTTTAAATTCTTAATAATTATAAGGATGCTTTTTACGAAACTTTAACTTTGTATTTCACTTCTTTGATAATGTTATAAAGGACTACTTTAAGGAACAGTTCATCACCAAGTCAAAAATACATATTTTTCCTCTTACCTGTAGTGTTGTGGTCGTAGAAATGTCTGACTCCTCTCAAATGTAATGGAGATATATGGCACTTGGCTTGTGGTGCAGAGTGTCAAAAAATACATTTGAAAAATTCAACAGCAATGTCTCTTTCCAAATTTGTAATGTGTGTAATGTGTGTGTTTGACAAACTTTTATAGAGATTAGTTTTGTATTGTGTTACCTGTTACTGATTTCTAGAGAAAACAATATGTAACATATTTAGTCACTGAATTACAAGACAAGTCCCTCAATAGTGATATCGGAAATGTAGTGAAAAAGAAGTGTAATGTAGCATATAATGCAAATAGACCTATGATATACATCAAAAATACAGTACATTTGAGTAAATGTACTTACTTAGTTTCCATCACTGTATTTAGCTATGTGACTGGGAAAACATGATTTGTTTTTTTTATTATTTCATCCTGAAACCTAATATTCTTTAAATATTTTTGACACGCAGCAAAACTGCAGTGGATGTTATTGTACAGCCATAATCCCCTGCTTCCTTTGTTGGATGAGGCAGAGGTTCATCCTCATGCAGTTTAGCGTTAGATCCACCAGCCAGCCCCTGAGCACCTGTTAAAGGCCACCGCTCTTCTGCATCTAATAAACAGCTCCAGCTCTTGATCCTCTCGTATGGCTTGCAGGCCACTTTTCATCCTCACATCTGTGATTTCCCTGAGCATTTCCAAAAAAATCCCCTCGGCTGTTTAGTGATCTTCCTCAGCTGTTAGCGTGCCCTCGGGCCAGGGCAGCCTCGCTATGTGCTCCAGCTGCAGGCTTTGCTATGGTCATGGGGCCCCACTGAAGGGCACTATTGTCCATTCATGGGGTTCACTGTGTGAGAGGTCAGATGAGGGAGAGCCCGTGCTGGGGCCTGGCAGGAAATGAAGGTGGAGTGGCAGTTTGGGCGATATGTGGGGCTTGAGCCTGAATAAATAAAATAGTCCAAATAAGCACAGAAGAAGTCGAGTCACTATTTTATACTGCAAACGTGTGCAACACTGAAAGAAATTATGATTGATGGATAAAAGAATCTTTATACAAATTAACTTGTGCTCGAACAAAAAGCTAAAATGTGCAATTTCTCTTCGGCTGGTGCACTGTCGACCGTGAGAAGTTCAGACACACTGTGTGACTGAGAACCCCGAGCGCCTCACAGATGTGCAGATAAATCTTCATTTCTCACCCAGTTAAGCAATTCAGTCAGCTTCAGAGGCTGCTTCCAGCCAAAGGCTCCTCTCAGGATCCAGAGAAACTGCAGAACAAATTGGAGAACAAACAGTCACACTGGGTCATTCACATTATCCTTTATGTGAAAAGCCAAGGACCTCGGGAGGTGGGCTGGCTGCACCCAACTATGAACAATAACACACATGTTGTGATACTCTGTTGACACTTTTTAAAACTGCATTCTCACATAAATCTTTTATAAGCCCTGCACAGAGTCCTCCATCCAGAGACAGCTAAAGTGCTTTTATAGGGGACAAAGTAGTCATCAAAAGACAAGTCAAAGGCTTTTGTGTTGAGACTGCAAATATCAGTGCAGCCTCAATGAAACGATAGGACACTTTCCAAATGTCTCTGGCTGTGCTGCAAAAAAGATGTTAAGAGCAAAATATAGACAAACTCTTTTCTGTCAACCCAATCGCCTAAAAAAATGTTTGCATTGTATTGCATCTCTGCAAACCACAGATGCATTTGTCCATCTTGTACATTATAATGTAGCAGATAAGTTCAAACCAGTCGTAACATTCTTAGGAAGTCCTTTACTCCCTATGCCATTCAGGCAATGAACACAGAATAATTTATTGGTCCTAACTGACTGTCTGTCTGTCTACACAGTATCTATCTTAACTGTTAGTGCTGTGGTTAAGGTGAGGTCAAGTTTAGGCACAGAAACTCCTTGGTTCTGGTTAGGAATGGATCATGTTTTGGCTTGAAAAACACAGTTTCTGTGGCGCAATCACGGATGGCAGTTCTATGAAAAACTGCTTTTTGTGGCACTAAAAAGTTGCTGAAAACACTGCAATGATTCACTAAAAAACAACTGACTTTGTTTGTTGGTCTCAAACAGTGGTCTGCACTAGTCTGCAACTTGGCAGGTCTCGCCATCCTCTATCCCCTCCACTTCTGTCAGCTCATATACTTACTTTACTGCTGGATTTTCTTCTTGCAACTTGGCTGGCATGATCATTTGGGCTCAGTTACCCCTTTGTCTTTGATAGATGGTGTAGCCTTCATAGAATTGTTCAGTATTTCCAAGAGATGCATGTGTGAGTTCATATACAAGACAATTATTATATGGAATTGTCTATGTTAAGGCTGGGTCTCTCTCTCAGCAGGTTTGATCAAGTTTGTATTTATACTACTGGAGTAGTAGAAACGGGATCTTAACGATTTCGTTTTTACTTTAAGTGGTTCATTTTGACTTTTCTGTGCACTTGCCAACTACTTTCCAAGTACTTCTAATCACATCACTAGGGCCCAATCCCAGTACGGCCCTCGCCCCTATGATTTAGCCCGCTTCCCGGCAAAAGGCTGCCTAGCCCACGCAGTGGAAATCACAAAGTATAAAGAACATCTGAAAGAACACTTTGCATCTGTTTACATAATTGCTGACTAGTAACTACTAGTAGTGCATCAGGGGTTGTCATTTCAGGGAACATTTTAGCCACTACCCATCAAAACTGTACCAAGGGACATGAAAACATGAAAGCAAGGGGTAAAACTTAAAAAAAATTGATTGGGCCTTGTTAATGAGGTGCTAAAACTGACTGAGGTTGGTGGAAAACCGAGGAGTGACCTGTGCAGTCGGCCTTTCATAGCAAGAAAATGATTATTGTCATGGTTATTGTAAAAATGAAGATACTGAAGATCAGCATCACATTCATTTGTGCTTTTATTTTCCTCCTAAACACAAATATGTGGGCAGACAAATATCAAAATCACAGTTTGTATTTTGTAAGCTCAGTCTTTGTAGATAACATCTCCTGGTGACCACAGAAATAAGCAAAGTATTTTCAATGGCATGTACATTAAAAACATACACCAAGTTAATACAGAACAGACAGACAGGTGGAAATATCAATATCAAACATGTGAATTCAATCGATTAATCCATAGGCTGTGCTGTTGAATTATATGCAATATGTTGCTGTGAGCTTTGATTTGGAAAAAAACACATTACGTATTGCGTGACATAAGCAAAGTTTAATGTTTTTTTTTTAAATAACAATAAATTTATCATTAATTTTTTATCTACATTAATTAATATCTACTGCACAACAATACTTCCATGATATTCAGCGGAACAGGCAGATACACTGCACAGATCCTCATATGCAAAATGTCTTGAACGAAACCAGTGAAATATCAAATTATCTCCTCACACACTCACTGAATTAAAGCCTTCAAAGCTGACAAGCTTAAGTCTAGAGATATGCTAGACTTTCATGAAGTAAGATGAATAGGAGGATTTTCACCTCAGAAGGGAGATGCATATATCTCTTCACATAATACAGCTAATTATTTCTGTACAAGCGGCTCCTTTTCAGAGGCAAACAAAGGCTGGAATTTAAAGAAAAAGGGGAGGAATCCCTCCATTACGGGAAAAAGCACTGAGGAGGCTTGAGGGAATTTTTTCAAAGCCCTCACAAAGCTTAACGAGAGGCGAAAATAAGAAAGAGGAAAGAAGCAATTGCTTTCAAACAATGCACCACTGCTATGTCTATTTTCTTGTGGTACCAAACAAGGTCACATATTTTCAGCTGGAGATAATGAGCGACCCTCTCTTTAAAGAGAAATGCAGACCACATACATGGAGGTGATGCCTCCGCATCAGCTGCAGCATTTCTTTGTTTTCTATTTTCTATCCACTGAACAGCAAAAACGAAAGAGTAACAATTAGGATTCAGACAATAACAGACAAAATTGATGATCCAGATCGCGCTTGGTGCTCAGAGGTGTGGAGGGGGGAGGGGACAACACAGACACGGGGTGTTGAGGGATTATGGGCCAAAAGGGTGTCTGAACGGCAGACCAACTGACCTTTCTCTACACTGCACTGGCAACTGCTAATCAGGGGCAATTATAAAGGCCTCTTGGCCACAAATCACCTAATCCTGTTGTGGGAGTGGGAGCCAAATGTAATTATGGCACTCTGGTACATCGACCCCGCGCCTGGCGGAACTAAGCCCAGAAGCCAACCAGAGCGATCCAAACTTTAGCTCAGTCCAGGGCAGACGACCAAAGTGTTCTCATTCCGTCTGAAAGCAAGAACCACCTGTTTCCTGCAGCTACTGCTCCTTTATTCCCCCGACATCCAGCTAATCAGCGCTCTGCATAATGTGAATACATGTATATGTGACATGGATCCAAATTAAGATCAAGTCGTGCGGTGTGGTTTTTGTATTTATTGCCATAGTTATAGAGATTTAATACAATGTGCCTTTTCTGCAAGGACCCAGTCATTCCAGCCTTTACAGAGAACACAACCAATTATTTTTGGTGCAATATAGTGCATTTGCTTGCAGGAAAGTAATGCTGTGCAGAGCTTTTGTGTAGAATTTAACTTTGGTGGACTTCAACACTATAATTTGAGCCTCTGGGAACCCAAAATAAACAAAAACTTTCTTAATATAAAATTTAGGGTCTGACATACATAATGATGAGACATTAGCCTCAATCCAAATTTGAACTATTGTCATTTAAGTTTCTTTTTAAGTTTTCACAATTTCCTGAAGCTGGGCATGGTTATCCCCAATCCATATCACATAAAATGGATAAAGCCAATCAAAAATTCATGTCAAATTCATGTGTCATTCATTCATTCATTCATTCATTCATTCATTTTCTGTAACCGCTTGTCCTCGTAAGGGTTGCAGGGAGGCTGAGCTCATCCCAGCCATCATTGGGCGGAAGGCGGGGTACACCATGGACAGGTCTCCAGACTATTGCAGGGCCAACACGTATAGACAGACAACCATACACACTCACAGTCACACCTAAGGGCAATTTAGAATCACCAATCAACCTGAGCTGCATGTCTTTGGACTGTGGGAGGACGCCGGAGAAACCCACGCAGACACGGGGAGAACATGCAAACTCCGCACAGAAGGGCCAAGTCATGTGTCAATTCAAACTAATTAGTACAAAAAACGATTTATTCATTACATTTGAAAGAATACATTGTGGGCCTTGACTTAACACCATTAATAGTTTTGACCATCACTTCAGGTAGTCATGATATTTCTTTATCTCACTTTAACACACAGAAGGGCTTTGACTCCCAATTCTCGATGTAAGACAGAAAACACATTTACATAAGGATACAAAAAAGATTTGCAGTTAACAAAGATAACAAGCAAACCAAATATACAGGTCATGTTATAGGCAAGATAATAAATGTTGTTTTATATGTTTTCTATTTTTATTGGTCTGGAAAGCACTTTGTGGTATGTTACATGCTCCTTGCCTTGAAATCTGTGAGCACATTGACATTGCTAAACAAGAAAAGTAGAAATGATCCTTTAGGCTGCAGTGAGTAAGTAACTACTGCCTGTTCAGCAGTTGCTCATCAATATGTGAGTCAGGCTGCAGGGAGTCAGTCTTAAAATCAGATGGCTAACTCCATTACCAGCCTCCAACTTGAGCAACAGATTGATCACTCAGCTCAGCGAACTCTGACAATTAATAATGACTGCAGTCTTTATTTCCTCTCCGACTTCCTCCTACAGACAACAAGTCTCTTTCTACACACAAGTATGACCCCAAACTGTGACTTCAGATCAGAGTTTTTTACCAAAAGATTGAGCTCTAGTACATTTACATTAATTTTAACAACAGCAAGTCGGTCGATGAGCAGTATTTCTGTCTCATTAGCATGTCCAAGCACTTCATTTTGCATGTAATTCCACAATGACACCTCATGATTGATTAAGTGTTTTACAAAAAAATGTGCATTTCCCATATTCCTCACAGGTGCAATTAAAAATATCAGGATCAGTTTAGAGCGCTGAGTGCAGCAACAGCGGCACCACGTCGGATTAGATTAGAACTAATTCCTGCATCACACCTCGCACCATTTATTTAATGCATCTTTGACTTAACAACATCATTTATTTAACAAGCCATTGATTTTGCCTCACAACATAATCATTTGATGGATTTCTTTGGCATTCCACCTGGGACAAACTGAAATCCTGCAACAAGTCAATATTGGTGAATCGTCATTCAGTTTCTCTGATAATATTATGCAGATCGACCGTCTTACTGCAAATAGAAAGTGTTTGTGGTGGTTTAATAGATTGTCACTGGACATTCTGTGTTGTACTCAAGAGAGCATTCTTGATGCTTTAATATCAAGAACAACAGGCCTTCAAACACCTGAAATAGAAATACTGTTTGAAAAAATGACAAAGAAATATTTATCTTACAAGAATGTAGACATCCTTTTCTACTTCGGTGTGTGTCAGGTGCTTTTGGTTGTCTTCTGTGACAGAATCAATCTGAGCCAGGCTGTGCGGAGGGACACTCATAATTCTAATCTGTCAGTTAAAATAATGTCGGGGTATTAAATGTCAGTCAAACTGTGATAATTTATACATTGCATTAAACACCCCATAGATGCATCCACCCACAATTCATTTACCTGTTCTGTAGCCTGGCTCCTAAATGAAATAGAAATGGCAATCAATCATTATGTAGCAGGGTAAAAACCCCGAGGGACAGACCAGGCTGAGTCTCTGAGAAGTGGAGCAGATCAGGCGGTAAAGTATAGAGACAAACCATCAGACGGGCAATTGAGTTTTAGCTGTTCGTGGTGCAATCAGACTGATTTATTTAATCTGATGTAAGCAAGGCAAATTCAACTGTGTCTGCAATCGATTTTTTTAGGCTTTAAAGAGAATTTTAAATTAGTTTTTTTTCTTTCGAATCTTGTTCTTAGAAAAGGAATCGATGAAAGGAGATGTTCACAGTAAGACAAATAACTATCTCAGTATGCAAGACAATATTTTCATTAAAAGTATGAAAAGTGGTTTGGCCACAGGGGGCACTATAATAAGTGAAGTGCATCCTGTCTGCTTTGTGGGTCCTCATGGTGGGAAATTTTGCACTTTATTTGGGTATGATGAATGTTTCTGCCTCTAGAGACTCCCATGTGTTTATGTTGAAAGTGTTTGCAAACAATTGCTTCTTCATCTAACCAAAAGATACAGAAAAACATTAGCATTCATTTGGAGTCGTGTGTCTGTCCAGTAACAAATGCAAATCCAATATTCACTCCCTTTTAGTTCGGTTTTGTTCTCTACCAACTCCTGAGGGAAATACTCTGCAGCTAAATGCAATATTTGTTTTAGCTAGTTGCATCTATTTGAAAGTGTTTATGCATTTTGTTTGGTGTTAAATGTGAACTGAATCCATCAGTTTGCAACTTAGGAACTTGAACGTCAGCATCCATCACTCTCACCAGTTCACAATTTACTGCACCTAGCATGCTGACACTACATAGAGCAAAAGACAGGCAGACAATGCAGATACTGTGCAGTAAGCATCAGTAAGCATTATATGTGCTTATGCGTGTACTCATAAAGCATTATGAATGCATTATAATTCACTATGAATGCCCTCATACTGCATTATAGATGTCTGCCTCATAGAAAGTGTTACTGGTCATTCTTAGTGGTACAGGTACAGTTGATTTTCAGACCTTTTTCACTGAAAACATCTACTGCTAAATCTGTAAATGATGCCGATGAGCACAGTGAGAGTGAACCAAAACATAAAAATTGCAAGGGGAAAGCAAAAGAGACACAACGATGCTTTGTATAGTTGTGGAGAACTACAGAGTTGGCTGATAATTCTCTGCAGGTTCATTCCTACAAGTGACATCTTTTCCATACAAGTCATCATGTGATCCATTTGTTTTTATATGAAATAGCTGATATTAGCCGCTTTAGAGATCACCCTGTAATGCCTGCAAAAACATCATGTTCATGTTGATCATGTCTTGTTGGCACCTCTGCAGAGAATGTATTTCTTTTGACATTTTTCTATTCAACAAGAAAATCTCTTTTCTCTATTTAAAAGTGTTTTTCCTTTATTGAGCATTAGGCAAGTTCATCGAACAGACATAAAAATTAGACAACACGGCTCATAGTGTGACACAACAAAGAGTTAAACCTTTCTTTCAGATTGCAGCATCTCCAGTTTCCAGCAAAGGTCTTTGAGGGGTAAAATAATGAGGGATGAAGATGCAACGGATGCATCTAGCATTACAGAGAAGTGCTCCCCTGAGCGAGCAGGGCAAGAGGAGAGGGACCAGGACATGTACAAGCACAGGCAGAGGGCAAACTGCCTCTGAACTCAGATTGATGACTGCAGGAAAACCTGATAAGGCATTTAAATCAAGCTTCATGTTATGTTCACCAGAGAATTACAGACACATCAAAGTAAGATTTTCATACGTTCAAATAAACTAAAATGACCTTTTTTGTGTTCAGAGAAGGTAATGTGATTATTTGTTTTCCACACTTATTTACCAACATGATTTATCTCGAGTTCAGTCATTTTTTGCACCTCAGATTCATTAGTATCAGTGTGTTTAGAGGAAAGTCATCTAAATTATAGATCACGGATCATACAACACCGCCATCAAGCAGCATATAGTGTAAATAAAGTATATTTTGTATGTAACTAGCTACAGTAATCAGGTGTACTAATATCGTTACACCTCTGGGAAATCAGAGGCTTTTTGTTCTCGCTGTCTCTGTAAGAGGATTTCGAATAAACTCCTCTGAAAGGGAACGTGGAGGTTATCAGATGACTGTGGTGATTCTCCTGTGAGAATTTCCAGTCAACTGACTCCTAATGAGTTTTGTGCAGAAACAATTAGATAGCAGCCATGCAAGACATAAGGAACTGGGCATCATGCCACATCGATTCACTGCAACAATTCGTAGTCATTACATTTCTGATAAATGTCATTCCTTTGTTTCCCACTGACAGACGATGGGACAGTTTATCGAGCATTGTGCCGCGTTTTTGTATCCGCGGCAAAAAGCACATGAAGGTGTTCAAGTAATGGCTGTCATTTATGAGATCACGCCTCTGCAGCCGCGATGCTGAATATGTCACGAATCTTGCTGAAGTGGAAGTTGTGTGTGTTTTTCACCCACTTGTTGTTTCCGTTGTTCCTCCTCTGCTCGGTTTGTCTACTCCTCTGATGCACTTTTGAAGCTGATATCAGTCAGAAATTTCGATGATGTCTCCTGCTTCCCATGCTGTTTATATCAGCAGTGCTAAGAAGCTAAAAGGCTCACAGGAATATTTGTTATGCCTCAGAAGCTTGTTTCTAAAAGAGCCAGCGTGTTCATCAGAGGAGCAGCATTTATGAGGCATGCTCACAACCTGGCAGTGTTTTTGCAATTACCATACCAGCGTGGCATTGCAGCTGGCAGTTGGTTTTCTGATATCATTCATAAAAGACAAATTCAGCAGAAAATTAGACTTTGAGATGAAATATTGATAGTGTGTATGAAGGTCAGGTCTTTTTCTTTATTTCAGTAGTACAAAGGCATCTTAGTGAAGACTTTGTCACTCGGAGCCAAATCAATATTCTTTGACATTTGTAGTGAGGTGCAGGGCAGCAGGGGTGAGACTGGAGCAGAGCGCATACAAAAGATGGGCATTGGAGAGGGCTGACAGGCTCCGGTGTGACCATTAGCTTTGTGAGACGCCCCGCGGTGCTGGAGGAGCGGGAGGTTGGCGAGGCGCTGTGGGTTTTTATTTAGAAGACACGACAGGAGATCCAGATGAATAACTCAGCGAGGGGAGCAGAGGATAATAGTAGCTTTTAGTCTTCAATGCAGAATTCAACAGGCATAAACAAAACAAGGCTTAGTGATGCGTTTGAATTGAGGGCAAATAACCATATTTTCCGCGCCACATTCCCCTGGCTCAGATCTGCACAAGATGTTCCAGTGTAGACTGTCAGATATACGTGTTGCTTGTGCTGTAATCTGAGCGCTCAGGGTAATGAATTCATGCTTTTTTTTGGACTCTGCATGCATCAGTCACGGGAACAATGTCTCTGAGTGACACATTCAATGACTCCTATACGGTAAATGTCACACTGATAGAAAAACAAAACACATTAGATGAATAGAGCCACCAATCTGTATGTAATATATAAAGTTTATTGTTTGAACCTCTGTGTCAAATAATTAGTTTTTTTTTGCTTTGTTTGTGCTACAATAGAGACAGAGCCTTTATCCTTATCTTTTCTCTCAGAAGATTCACAGTATTGACAGGTCCACATTTAAAATTCATTAAAAACAATGAATCAGTGATGAGTGTAGCGACAACAAAAGAAAAAAACCCTGCTGTTTGCTGCAATAATTAGATGGTGTAACATAATGTAGATAACAAAACAAATTACATGACACATTTAATGACAGTTATAGAGTTCAAAATGTGTTTTCTCCAGATTTACATTTTGGAAAAAAAAGGTCAGTTTCATCACATTGGCTGAGATGATGCAATGATACGATATTCGGAAGAATCTCTGTTCTGGGACTGATTGCACCTCAGAAAAAGGACATTTTCTCTCAGTACCTGCTGTGTCTAATTCAAGAGAGAGAACAGCCAGAGTGACTCATGGATCAGAATATTGATTTCAGCTGAACGGGGGGGGGGGTCATCATAGTTATCATGCATGATGTGTCTCTGTGAGCCAGTCTACTGTGAAGACTCCCCCTTGGTGTCCTCAGGGACTGCCCCCTAACAGGTACTATGAAATAATGAGGGATTTGAGCCAACAGATCAATAATTGAACAGTTTTTTTTCTCTCATGCTGTCGTCGTCTGACTGCAAAGTATAACTGTATTTACATGTTGCAGTGATGCTGCTGTCAGTTTGTTCCTCTCACTTTAAATCTGACCACAGGGCAGCTGCAGGGCAGCAACACATGGGATGACTGCATTTCCATTTAATGCAGTCTATATAAACTGTAGTGACCTGTAAAGCTACTGCTGTTTCAGGTCTATTTACCAACACAGCACCAATGAAAGGATTAAATCTAAACAGATATTTTGTATCACTTTGCACAAGTTATTTGTTTTCAAATGGATCCAGTTCTTTGTGTGCAAGACTGTTGAGGCTACAATATTTCACTCGCGCCAGTGAAACCCGGGAGATAATCAATAAGACATGCCAAACAATAGAACACAATGATTTGAGTTTAATACCCTTGGCTCGAGAATCACTAATGTTCCTGTTGCAGAAAATCGATCCCCTCCACACCGGAGCGTCTCTAACCGAAATGCACAGGAGTGAAAGTACATCAAACACATGCAGTGCTAACAGAGTGCTACACATACAGTTTGCTACACATACAGCGTGACGTCAGCAGGCTACACACACTGTGCTATTTTGTTTCTGTCTGGGAATCATGCTGTGAGAGACTGAAAATAACATGCTGAACAAAGAACCTTTGGCATTGCAGTCAGTTTACTGTGGTGAACCAGATCAACACTTGTTGATGGTTGGAGTTTAAAACTGCAGTTTGATTAAACAACAGCTGAGATATTATCATTTAATAAGTTTGAATAGATGCACTTGTATGTCTATGAACTATATATTGCATATATGCCTACTGCAACTTTCAGATTAGTTGCCGTGAAATTCAGTACAGGCCTTTACGTTCTCCAGAGGATGAATCTTGCTGACTTTTATGACCCCTGACTTTTCACCTAGTGCCACCATAGACAGCATAAAAAATGGACACAGTCACAGTGATGTCACCCATTGGTTTGTGGGGGAGTGGGGGGTGGATGTGACTCACACCTTGCAGACAACCTGTCACTCAAAGCAGCCAGGCCATCAAATGTGCCTATTTTGAAGCCATAAAGGTCAAGTGGGTATCTAGGGACATCTTTTGGTTGAAATGTTATATGATATTCTTAACTATGTTTTTATTATTTCATAATCACCCTAAAAAAGGAACCGTTGTGTTTGCCTCACCTTATTCATGGAATCTGCAGTGTTGTTTGTTCAGCTAAATGGACAAACCGGTAACACTTTCTATGAAGACCACATCTATAATGCATTATGAAGGCATTCATGGTGTTCATAGTCAAGAACATCCATAAAACCCTTGCCACTTGTATATCATTTTGTGACATCTATATTGTTTTAACACTGTGGAAATAGTGCATGAGTGAGCATTGTGTGAATCTATGAGTATTACCATCAAGTATTATCAATGCATAATAATTATCTATGAATTTCTTCATAATGTATTACAGAAATGGTCTTCGTGTTACTGACAAATCAAACACTGACTCTTGATAGTGCGATGCAGGTTTTTTGCATTTTAGCTTTCTGACATGGGTCACAAGTTTTTTGACACGCTTGGCCAAAAGAAGTTTCAGTTCTGCAACCTCAACTCTAGATGACACTAAATCCAACACACTGGACATTCAATACGATGTAAAATGGTGAGTTATATACTCAGCCTAGTACAGTTGTTGTGAATGGGGAAATTAGCAATAGAGACCATTCTGTAATTCTGCTGTATAGTTGGACATTCTACCATAGGAGTCTGTGAGTACTGACAGTTTGTGGCACCTCTACATCGGCTTCATTTCTAAGCCCTGGAGGTTACCACGTGGTGCCATTAGCAGACAGAAGTCTTCATTTATGCGTGAAGTGAATCCATCAATGAAGAATAAAATATATATTTATTAATATAAAATAATATATAAAATTATTAATACATTGGAAACTGCTATCAACCTCTTTTTTAAAATGCAACCCATCTTCCTTGTAGCTTCCATGTTGTTCCCATTTTCCCTCCTCAAAACACATGATCACAAAGTGGGAAGGACAACTTCTCAACTTGGAAACCATGACCTTCTGACATCACATGAACGCAGCTTGAGCATGTTAGCATGCTGACCTTAGTATAAGCTCAACTCACTGCTGTGCCTGAGTGGAGCCTCACAGGGCTGCTAGCTGACTGTAGACTCAGTCATGTGATGCTAAATCTGATTGATCCTTTGTTTTGTTGTTTCAACCTGAGTTTTGGTTAATTTCTACAAGCACAAACCATTTGTTTTCAATGTTTGCATTGTGAATTTATCATCAACTGATTTGTTAACATTATTAATGCCACAGAAGCAGATACAGTACGTTGGCTGACAGGCAAAGGAAATGTTCAGGCCACTCTACAGGATTCTGGGCTGCACTTCATATTCTCTCAGATAAATACATTCAGTATTACACTGTATCTAACACTGGCAGAGTTGGGACAAACTTGTGAAATAACGTGGAGCGCTTTGCTCAGAGAGTGTAGAGGCCAACATGTAATTAATTAACCATGTCCCAAAGGCAGAAAATGACAGCCACATTTTAGGGCTTCTATTTCAGGGTGTTGGGTTGCAGGCCTCGGGGGGGGGGCCTGCCACATCTCAGGAATCTCTCCCCCTCAAATCAGATACATGATAAATATTCAATGACACATGGGCTTATGGGTAACAACGGGCTCCGTTTCCCTGAACTTGATGGAAGAGGGGGGCTTGACGGAGCAACGTAATACAGATCCTCAAACCAAAGCGCAAGTCTGCATCAACACCCCCTCGGGATTCACCCTCTGATCTCCAAAAGCGTAGACGCCAGTGTCAGTAAATGATCCCTGCAGCACACTCCTCTCCTTACAGGTAAAAGCACGCAGCAGGACTAACCCAAATTCACACAGACAGGGGGAAGTGTGATGTTATGAAAGCAAATTTGATGTTTAAAACACGTTCATGTTTCGGTATCACTGGCAAAACCTTTGTTTGTCCCACCTCTGTGCCTGTGAGTAAAGGGTTAACGTTGGCTGTGTTTGCTTTTGCAGTTACTGAAGTCACTCTCTGACAGCATGATCAATAGAGCAGATTACTTCACACTGTCAGCTATCACCTTTCTCTCAGAGCTGGCTAAATGAGCTCAACGCACTAGTGATGGAGGGTGTAAGCTGTTTGTGAGAGTGTCTGCGTAAAATGTCACAGATGACGCTTCGGGCAGAAAGTCACATTGTAAACCTTTACTGGCACCGCAAAACAAAATATCCAATTAAATTAAATCTCCAAAAATTCCAGTACACTTTGGCATAATCAGAGGTGTAACCTGGTGAAGCTGATTAACTGTAAATCATTGCCTCACATCAGCATATTGAACAAAGGGGTATGTTAATGAGGCAGAGGATGGGCAAACTGTGCGCTCAGCCTGTGACCTTAATTAAGTCATCAGACTCGGCTACTTGACCGTCGGTCAGGATGCTCAGTCACACTGTCCTGCAGCTCAAAGGGGACACAAGTGCAGCTTTTACTGGAGACAGTGTCTCTTCGGGACAGTATACAAAGGCACATTGCATTTTAGCAAGTCTGTCCCAGAAATATTCATATTTTTTAAATGAATTCCTACAAATTTGTTTTACGGAAATGTAATTGCTGGCTGGTGTATATTTTCTGGCAATGTTTCTTTTTAATCTTCTTGTACTAGAGATGTAAATTATGGCCCACATTGCTGATTTGAAGTATTTTGCTTGGTCCTTTTGAAAGATTCATGGTCTTTTTCATTCTGGTCTCACTCCAAGAGTTCCAAAATACGCTGCTTGGGCAGTTTCTGTTTAGCCAGCCTGTTCTCATGCCGTTAAATACGTCCTCTCTGTCAGTGCTGTCAGTGTATGAGTCTGATGCCAAATGCCACCTTCTGCGTCCTCCTGGAACGCAGCTGCATTGTGTCAGATGAGAATGCATTCAGACAGAACCAGTGGCGTTGCTGTTATACACACACATACATATATATATATATATATATATATATATATATATATCTGTGACATACATGTGACCTATATGTGACCAAAAATGTCATTTGAGTGACTTCAGTGAGCAACCACTGTCTGCAAACTGCATGATGTTGCTTTCAACAGCACTGACCTTTCTGGTTTCGTTTGACCCATCCACCTCCACACTCAGTGCAGACTTTCTCGTTCTTTATAGACATCACTTGCTCTTAGCAGCAAGTATTGTCGTAGATGGGCTTACATTGAAGCTAGCTTA